>NW_024076934.1:0-1699 GCF_014754425.2 Oryx dammah
TGGTAATGATAACCCTCTATGAGAGACAGCAAAAGAGACACAGATGTGTAGAGTGGAATTTTGGCCTGGAGTCAGTCGTGTCCGATTCTTTGCGATCCCATGTACTGCAGCACTCCAGGCCTTCCTGTCCATCACCAATTCCTGGAGTTTACTCAAACTCATGTCCATTGAGCTGGTGATGTCATCCAACGATCTCATCCTCTGTTGTCCCCTTCTCCTCCTGCCTTCAATCTTTTCCAGCATCAGGGTCTTTTCTAATGAGTCAGTTCCTCACATCAGGTGGCCATACTACTGGAGTTTCAGCTTCAGCATCAGTCCTTCCAATGAATATTCAGGACTAGTTTCCTTTATGATGGACTGATTGGATCTCCTTGAAGTCCAAAGGTCTCTCAAGAATTTTTTCTTCAACACCACAGTTCAAAAGCATCAATACTTTGGCTCTCAGCTTTCTTTATAGTCTAACTGTCACATCCAGACATGACTACTGGAAAAATCACAGCTTTTTAGGTTTAGTGATGCTTTCAGTTCAGTTCAGTCCCTCAGTCGGGTCCGACTCTTTGAGACCCCATGAACTGCAGCACGCGAGGCCTCCCTGTCCACCATCATCTCCTGGAGTTAACTCAAACTCACATCCGTCAAGTCGGTGATGCCATCCAGCCATCTCATTCTCTGTCGTCCCCTTCTCCTCCTGCCCTCAATCCCTCCCAGCATCAGAGTCTTTTCCAATGAGTCAACTCTTCGCATGAGGTGGCCAAAGTACTGGAGTTTCAGCTTTAGCATTATTCCTTCCAAAGAAATCCCAGGGTTGATCTCCTTCAGAATGGACTGGTTGGATCTCCTTGCCATCCAAGGGACTCTCAAGAGTCTTCTCCAACACCACAGTTCAAAAGCATCAATTATTTGGCACTCAGCCTTCTTCACAGTACAACTCTCACATCCATAAATGACCATTGGAAAAACCATAGCCTTGACTAGACAGACCTTAGTCGGCAAAGTAATGTCTCTGCTTTTGAATATACTATCTAGGTGGGTCATAACTTTTCTTCCAAGGAGTAAGCATCTTTTAATTTCATGGCTGCAGTCACCATCTGCAGTGATTTTGTAGCCTAAAAAATAAAGTTTGACACTGTTTCCACTGTTTCCCCATCTATTTCCGATGAAGTGATGAGACCAGATGCGATGATCTTCATTTTCTGAATGTTGAGCTTTAAATCAACTTTTTCCCTCTCCTCTTTCACTCTCATCAAGAGGCTTTTGAGTTCCTCTTCACTTTCTGCCAAAAGGGTGGTGCCATCTGCATATCGGAGGTTATTGATATTTCTCCTGGCAATCTTGATTCCAGCTTGTGCTTCTTCCAGCCCAGTGGTTTTCTTTTCTTTCTTTTTTTTTTTTTAACTTTATTTTGCTTTGCAATACTGTATTGCTTTTGCAATACATTGACATGAATCAGCCACGTGTGTACATGTGTTCCCACTCCTGAACCCCATATCATCTCTCTGGATCATCCCCATGCACCAGCCCCAAGCATCCTGTATCCTGTATCAAAAATAGACTGGCGATTCATTTCTTACCTGGTAGTATACATGTTTCAATGCCATTCTCCCAAATCATCCCACCCTCTCCCTCTCCCACAGTCTATAAGTCCGTTCTATACATCTGTGTCTCTTTTGCTGTCTCTCATAGAGGGTTATCATTACCA
>NW_024076935.1:0-1699 GCF_014754425.2 Oryx dammah
AGTAGGCGAAAAGCCCCCTCCACTGCCAACACAGCTTATTGTGAGAGTGCATGAACACTTCTCCCACGTGTCTGAAATACGGCTGACTGGTGACTTAATTTTCCCTGCTTTTGCTGCTGTTCCGTCTCCAGGTCATGTCTGACTCTTTACGACCCCAGGAACCGCAGCACGTCAGGCTTCCCTGTTCTCACTATCTCCTAGCATTTGCTCAAACTCATGTCTATTGAGTCAGTGATGCCATCCAACCTTCTTACCCTCTGTCACCTTCTGATCCTCTTGCCCCCAGTCTTTGCCATCACCAGTATCTTCTCCAGTGAATTGGTTCTTCGCAATCAGGTGGCCAAAGAATTGGAGCTTCAGGTTTCGTATTCCAGCAGGTTTTATTCCGCTGGTGGTAACTGCATCAGAATTCCAGATTCAAGGTTGCTGCTTAGCCTTCTTTATGGTCCAACTTTCACATCCACACATGATTACTGGGTAAACCATAGCTCTGACTACAGGGACCTTTGTCGGTAAAGTAATGTCTCTGCTTTTTAATACACTGTCTAGGTTTGTCACGTCTTTTCTTCCAAGTATCAAGCGTCTTTTAATTTCATGGCTGCAGTCACTATCTGCAGTGACTTTGGAACCCAAGAATATAAAATCTGTCATTGTTTCCACCTTTTACCCATCTATTTGCCATAAAGTGATGGGACCAGATGCCATAAATTCAGTTTTTTGAATGTTGAGTTTTAATCCAGCTTTTTCATTTTCTTCTTTCACCCTCATCAAGAGGCTCTTTACTTTCTCTTTGCTTTCTGCCATTAGAGTGGTACCATCTGCATATCTGAAATTGTTAATATTTCTCCTGGCAAACTTGATTCCAGCTTGTGAATCATCCAGCCCAGCATTTTGCATGGTGTACTCTGCATATAAGTTAAATAAGCAGGGTGACAGTATATAGCCTTGGAGTACTCTTTTTCCAAATTTGAACCAGTCCATTGTTCCATGTACAGTACTAACTGTTGCTTCTTGTCCTGCATACAGGTTTCTTGGGTATTCCCATCTCTTTAAGAATTTTCCAGTTTGTTGTGATCCACACATTCAAAGGCTTTAGTGTAGTCAATGAAACAGAAGTATATATATATTTTTATTTCCCTTGCTTTTTTCTGTGATTCAGAGGGTGTTAGTAATTTGATCTCTGGTTTGTCTGCCTTTTCTAAACTCGGCTTGTATGTCTGAAGTTCTTGGTTCACGTACTGCTGAAGCAGAGCTTGAAGGATTTTGAGCATAATCTTGCTAGCATGTGAAATGAGTGCAATTGTATGGTAATTTGAACATTCTTTGGCATCCATTTCCCTGAGATGAGGTTATTAGCAAAGAGAATATCCTGTACCCATTGAATACAAACAATACACACAACGCCTGCGATATTTACAGAGTGGGCTGCTCTCATCCACAGGGCCATTGACAGAAGGAATATCTTGTCAGAGAGTCTCCTCCTGGAACTTACTTAGGCAGCAGCATTTCTGGAGCAACCAGAAGGGATGGAAAAGTCAAGGAAAGAGAGAATAAATCTCCAGTCCCTGAAGATGGAGTGTTTGCAGGTGAAACTCAGCAGGAAACACAATCATGGCCTGAATTTTAAAAACCAGAGACTAGCTTCCAGGTCTACACAGTCATCCATCAACAATGTGCCCTGGAATTTTCCTTAACACAT
>NW_024076936.1:0-1698 GCF_014754425.2 Oryx dammah
TTCAAGATGTTTTTCCATGATGTACTTTTTACTGCTCCCAGCCCTTCACCGGGGGTGATGAGAAAGTCGTTCTTATTTTTCAAAGAAGCCCTGTTAATTATAGAACAGGCCTGTGCATAACATATTCCCTACATTCTGATCAGTAAGTTTAATCTATTTATGTTTATGGCCTTAACTGTTAAACTAGGATTTATCCTGTCACCATATTTCATGTATCCTATTCATCATACTTTCTTATTGCCTTTTTTTGTTTGTTATCCTTTAATCCTTCCATTCAGTTCAGTTCGTTGCTCAGTCGTGTCTGACTCTGCGACTCCATGAATCGCAGCACGCCAGGCCTCCCTGTCCATCACCAACACCCGGAGTTCACTCAGACTCACGTCCATCGAGTCAGTGATGCCATCCAGCCATCTCACCCTTGTCATCCCCTTTTCCTCCTGCCCCCAATCCCTCCCAGCATCAGAGTCTTTTCCAATGAGTCAACTCTTCGCATGCCAAAGTACTGGAGTTTCAGCTTTAGCATCATTCCTTCCAAAGAAATCCCAGGGCTGATCTCCTTCAGAATGGACTGGTTGGATCTCCTTGCAGTCCAAGGGACTCTCAAGAGTCTTGTCCAACACCACAGTTCAAAAGCATCAATTCTTCGGCACTCAGCCTTCTTCACAGTCCAACTCTCACATCCATGCATGACCACTGGAAAAACCATAGCCTTGATTAGACGGACCTTAGTCGTCAAAGTAATGTCTCTACTTTTGAATATGCTATTTAGGTTGGTCATAACTTTCCTTCCAAGGAGTAAGCGTCTTTTAATTTAATGGTTGCAATTACCATCTGCAGTGATTTTGGACCCCCCAAAAATAAAGTCTGACACTGTTTCCACTGTTTCCCCATCTATTTCCCATGACGTGATGGGACCAGATGCCATGACCTTTGTTTTCAGAATATCGAGCTTTAGGCCAACTTTTTCACTCTCCTCTTTCACTTTCATCAAGAGGCTTTTGAGTTCCTCTTCACTTTCTGCCATAAGGGTGGTGTCATCTGCATATCTGAGGTTATGGATATTTCTCCCAGCCATCTTGATTCTAGCTTGGGCTTCTCCCAGCCCAGCGTTTTTTATGATGTACTCTGCATATAAGTTAAATAAGCAGGGTGACAATATATAGCCTTGACGGACTCCTTTTCCTATTTGGAACTAGTCTGTTGTTCCATGTCCAGTTCTAAGTGTTGCTTCCTGACCTGCATATAGGTTTCCCAAGAGGCAGGTCAGGTGGTCTGGTATTCCCACGTCTTTCAGAATTTTCCACATTTTGTTGTGATCCACACAGTCAAAGGCTCTGGCATAGTCAATAAAGCAGAAATAGATGTTTTTCTGGAACTCTCTTGCTTTTTCCATGATCCAGTAGATGTTGGCAATTTGATCTCTGGTTCCTCCGCCTTTTCTAAAACCAGCTTGAACATCTGGAAGTTCATGCTTCACGTATTGCTGAAGCTTGCCTTGGAGAATTTTGAACATTACTTTACTAGCATGTGAGATGAGTGCAATTGTGCGGTAGTTTGAATATTCTTTGGCATTGCCCTATAATTTGGCATTGTTCTATAATTAACAGGGCTTCTTTGAAAAATAAGAACGACTTTCTCATCACCCCCAGGCGAAGGGCTGGGAGCAGTAAAAAGTACATCATGGAAAAACATCTTGAA
>NW_024076937.1:0-1698 GCF_014754425.2 Oryx dammah
TTCAAGATGTTTTTCCATGATGTACTTTTTACTGCTCCCAGCCCTTCGCCTGGGGGTGATGAGAAAGTCGTTCTTATTTTTCAAAGAAGCCCTGTTAATTATAGAACAATGCCAAATTATAGGGCAATGCCAAAGAATATTCAAACTACCGCACAATTGCACTCATCTCACATGCTAGTAAAGTAATGTTCAAAATTCTCCAAGGCAAGCTTCAGCAATACGTGAAGCATGAACTTCCAGATGTTCAAGCTGGTTTTAGAAAAGGCGGAGGAACCAGAGATCAAATTGCCAACATCTACTGGATCATGGAAAAAGCAAGAGAGTTCCAGAAAAACATCTATTTCTGCTTTATTGACTATGCCAGAGCCTTTGACTGTGTGGATCACAACAAAATGTGGAAAATTCTGAAAGACGTGGGAATACCAGACCACCTGACCTGCCTCTTGGGAAACCTATATGCAGGTCAGGAAGCAACACTTAGAACTGGACATGGAACAACAGACTAGTTCCAAATAGGAAAAGGAGTCCGTCAAGGCTATATATTGTCACCCTGCTTATTTAACTTATATGCAGAGTACATCATAAAAAACGCTGGGCTGGGAGAAGCCCAAGCTAGAATCAAGATGGCTGGGAGAAATATCCATAACCTCAGATATGCAGATGACACCACCCTTATGGCAGAAAGTGAAGAGGAACTCAAAAGCCTCTTGATGAAAGTGAAAGAGGAGAGTGAAAAAGTTGGCCTAAAGCTCGATATTCTGAAAACAAAGGTCATGGCATCTGGTCCCATCACGTCATGGGAAATAGATGGGGAAACAGTGGAAACAGTGTCAGACTTTATTTTTGGGGGGTCCAAAATCACTGCAGATGGTAATTGCAACCATTAAATTAAAAGACGCTTACTCCTTGGAAGGAAAGTTATGACCAACCTAAATAGCATATTCAAAAGTAGAGACATTACTTTGACGACTAAGGTCCGTCTAATCAAGGCTATGGTTTTTCCAGTGGTCATGCATGGATGTGAGAGTTGGACTGTGAAGAAGGCTGAGTGCCGAAGAATTGATGCTTTTGAACTGTGGTGTTGGACAAGACTCTTGAGAGTCCCTTGGACTGCAAGGAGATCCAACCAGTCCATTCTGAAGGAGATCAGCCCTGGGATTTCTTTGGAAGGAATGATGCTAAAGCTGAAACTCCAGTACTTTGGCATGCGAAGAGTTGACTCATTGGAAAAGACTCTGATGCTGGGAGGGATTGGGGGCAGGAGGAAAAGGGGATGACAAGGGTGAGATGGCTGGATGGCATCACTGACTCGATGGACGTGAGTCTGAGTGAACTCCGGGTGTTGGTGATGGACAGGGAGGCCTGGCGTGCTGCGATTCATGGAGTCGCAGAGTCAGACACGACTGAGCAACGAACTGAACTGAATGGAAGGATTAAAGGATAACAAACAAAAAAAGGCAATAAGAAAGTATGATGAATAGGATACATGAAATATGGTGACAGGATAAATCCTAGTTTAACAGTTAAGGCCATAAACATAAATAGATTAAACTTACTGATCAGAATGTAGGGAATATGTTATGCACAGGCCTGTTCTATAATTAACAGGGCTTCTTTGAAAAATAAGAACGACTTTCTCATCACCCCCGGTGAAGGGCTGGGAGCAGTAAAAAGTACATCATGGAAAAACATCTTGAA
>NW_024076938.1:0-1697 GCF_014754425.2 Oryx dammah
TGAGAAAATCCAGGAGGTTCTCTCCTCCAGGCGAGATGAGGCCCTTTTCCGCTGAGGCGTCTCGAGGGAAATCACCCCTTCCCTCTTGAACTTCGAAAGGGTCCTTCACACCCTTGCTGCAACTCAAGAAGTTCACAGACATACCCGCCTCCACTCCAGAGGAACACCGAGGGTACCGGCCACATCAAGAGGAGCCCCGTTTCTTGCTCAAAGCTCGAGATGAGGGTTCCTTTCCCTGCTTCGTCAGGAAAGGATTCCCGGCTTTGCTGTCGCATCTCGGAGGCGGCGCTCTCCACAGGAAAGTTGAGAGGAACTCCAGGGGTCGTGCCACCATTCCCAATGTGCACAAAATGTCTCAGTCCACTCCAGAAGAAGCTGATTTCCTGCACTTCCACGACATGCATGCCAAGGATCGACTCACACCACAGTGGCACGTGTGACAGCCCTGTCACAAAGCCTCGTGGGAAACCCTCAAAAGAATGCCACACATCCCTGTATCAAGGCGCCGGGAAGCCTGCCACGGCTGCTCCAGCTCGTGAGGAAAGCGGACGTGCATGTCCCCTGTCGAGACGAGGACTGACTCCCCTGTGGAGCCCCCAGAAGGACCCCAAGATCCATGTCAGCACTGGAGAAGAATCCTCAGGTTCTGTCATAGAATCCACACGAGGTCTTAGGCCCCGGCACCGACTGCAGAGGAATCCCGACAGGCCCCTCGCAACTCCCATGGAGACTGGCCTGTCCTGAGGCCACAAGGAAGGGTCCCAGAGGTACCCGTCGTAACTCGAGAAGGTGCCGCCACAACTCGAGAAAATCCAGGAGGTTCTCCCCTCCAGGCGAGATGAGGCCCTTTTCCGCTGAGGCGTCTCGAGGCAAATCACCCCTTCCCTCTTGAACTTCGAAAGGGTCCTTCACACCAATGCTGCAACTCAAGAAGCTCCACGACATACCCGCCTCCACTCGAGAGAAACACCGAGGGTCCCGCCCACATCAAGAGGGGCCCCGTTTCCTCCTCAAAGCTCGAGATGAGGGTTCCTTTCCTTGTTTCGTCGGGAAAGGATTCCCGGCTTTGCAGTTGCATCTCGGAGGCTGCGCTCCCCAACGGAAATTCGAGAGGAACTCCAGGGGTCGTGCCACCATTCCCAATGTGCACAAAATGTCTCAGTCCACTCCAGAAGAACCTGATTTCCCTGCACTTCCTCGATATGCACGCTGATGATCGACTCACATCACAGTGGCAAGTGTGACAGCCCTGTCGCAAAGCCTCATGCGAAAGGCTCCAAAGAATGCCACAAATCCCTGTATCAAGGCGCCGGGAAGCCTGCCACGGCTGCTCCAGCTCGTGAGGAGAGCGGACGTGCATGTCCCCTCTCGAGACGAGGACTGAATCCCCTGTGGAGCCCCCAGAAGGACCCCAAGATCCATGTAAGCACTGGAGAGGAATCCTCAGGTTCCGTCATGACTCCACACGAGGGCTTAGGTCTCGGCACCGACTGCAGAGGAATCCCGACAGGCCACTCGCAACTCGCATGGAGACTGGCCTGTCCTGAGGCCACAAGGGACGGTCCCAGAGATCCCCGTCGTAACTCGAGAAGGTCCCGCCGCAACTCGAGAAAATACAGGAGGTTCTCCCCTCCAGGCGAGATGAGGCCGTTTTCCGCTGAGGCGTCTCAAGGCAAATCACCCCTTCCCTTTTGAAC
>NW_024076939.1:0-1697 GCF_014754425.2 Oryx dammah
TCAGGAGTATCTGTTGAGGCTTTAATTTGGCAGAAAGTAACCTGGTTTAGTACAGGGACTGAGATGCTGGCTCAGGGGTATTTCATGGTCTTGAACAAGGGCAGGACCGAAGTGGTCCTTTTAGGTATTGAAATGTGGGCTGGGAGTGTTTGCTGGGGTCTTGCACAAAGGCATGTCCAGCCTTGTTCAGTGCAGCGTGTACGATGCAGGATAGAAAGTGTGTCCGGTGGACCTACCAAGGCCAGAACAAAACCTACTTTAGAGGCATGGAGCGAGTTGTGGGCCCAGGATTGTAAGTCGGTGGGTTGAATATGGCCAGGACTAGCCTGAGTCAGAGAGAGGCTCAGCAGTGTTGGATGGCACATTGATTAAGTGCAGGACCCATCCTAGGTCAGTGCAGACACAACGTTATGGGCTCAGGAGTGTTTGTCAGGGCTTGAATAAAGGCAGAGTCCAGCCTGCTTGAGGTCTGAGAGTGAGATGTAGGCTCGAGAGTGTTGATGGTGGCATGGAACCTGTGCGGGACTCAGCAGAATTCAGTTCAGGGACCGCAATGTGGGCCGAGGAGTGACTGTCTGATGCTTGAAGAAGGGCAGGACCCAGTCTGGATCAGTAGACGGACCGAAATGTGGGCTCCGGGATATTTGTCAAGGGCTTGTGCAAGTACAGGGCCCCCCACCCCGGGTTCAGTGCAGGGACCGTAGGTAGGCTCGAGTGTCCCTCGGGGTCTGAACAAGTGCAGGACCAGCCTGGGTCAGTGAAGGGACGTAGATGTGGGCTCCAGAGGCATTTTCAGGGGGATGAAGAAGTGCAGGATCCAGCTTGGTTGCGTTCAGGGACACAGAAGTGTGCTAAGGAGTGTTGTAGGTGTCTTGCACAAGGGCAGGACCCAACCTGATTCAGTGCACGGACCTAGAGGTGGGCCCAGGAGTATTTTTCAGAAGCTTGGACAACAGACGGGTGCTGAGGAGTGTTTTCCAGAGGCTTTAACCAATGTAAGATTTGGCCTGGTTGACTACAGGGACCTAGTGTCCTAGGGCTCAGGAGTGTTTGTCGGGGTCTTGCTCACGGGTATGACCCCGTCGTCTTGAGTGCAGCGAGAGGGATTTGGGATCACCCGGGTTTCCCGAGGGACTGAAGAATAGTGGGACACACCATAGTTCCAAGGCATGGAACTACTTGTCAGCTCAGGATTGCTTGCCAGTGGCTCAAACAGGGACGGGAACTAGCATGAGAGTCAGATACAGGCTCAGCTATGTTTGCTGGGACTTTAAATAAGTGCAGGACCCAGCCTGGTTCAAGGAACGGATGGAGATGTGGGCGCAGGAGTGTTTCTCGGGGGTGTAAACAAAGGCAGGACCCAGAATGGTTCAGGGCAGGAATGAGAGCTGAGCTCAGCAGTGTTTGTTGGGGGCTTGAACAAAGGCAGGGCCCCGCCGGGTTCAGTGCAGGGCCCATAATGTAGGCTCAGGAGCATTTGCTGAGGTGCAGCAGGGGCAGATCCCAAAATACTTAAGCACCAGGCTCAAGATGTCAGCTCAGGCCTGTTATTAGGGCTCATGAAGATGGTCAGCACTTAGCCTCATACCGTGTAGGACCGGACATTTGTGCTCAGGGTTGTCTGTCAAAGCCTGCAATGGTAGGGAGCTAGCCTGGTTCAGTGCAGGGACCAAGACATGGCTTCCAAAGTATTTGTC
>NW_024076941.1:0-1696 GCF_014754425.2 Oryx dammah
TGCTGTGAAAATAGTTTCTTCCTCAGAAGAAATGCTGTGGGGAATATCTTGCTGAAATTAGGCATTTTGTGAGTTTATGAGGATGAGGCTGGCAGAGTACAATAAGCAGAGAAGACAAATCCATATGCAAGTATAAGTGTCTACTCCAGTGAGAACAAATCTCAGCCATCTCCATAATGTAACCTAGTTGTCATCAGGCATCCGGGAAGTCTCTCTGGGGAATGACACCATATCAGGGACTCAGTATTAGTCTGTGTCATTGACAGATTGGGCACTGAGCAATAGCATCAGCAGGGTCAGACTTGTAAGGGGAAATCAGTGTTTTTGAGCTCAAGCATGACTTTCAGCACTGCTAGCAAGACCGGATCACAAGATCATGAGGCCAAAGTGATGAAGCAGGTTGCCCTGAGATGTTCCTTCTTCTGCAATCTCTGCAACTTTTGAGAGTAGTTTGAGAAGGATCAGTGTTAACTCTTTCTTAAATGTTTAGTAAACTGACTCTATAGGTTTGGAGTCCAGTTCTCTGACCATATTGGAGATTCTGAGGCAGACCCAATATTAATTAACTTATTCCTTTTCTATTTAATTCGGCCAGAGTCAGTTTCTGTTACTCGTAAGTAAGAACCCTGACTCATATACAGTCTCATTCCAGCATGAGGCAAATTAGGAAAAAAGAAGGACAGGGTATCAAAAGTGACTGTAAGAAGTCTAACCGTGCTCCTCAGAGGTACTCTGTAAATACTGGGCATCAGTGTTCTTTCTTCATTGAGTTTTTAGTGCATAAAATTGCATCTGTATCTGTTCTCACTCTAGGCTGGAACTGGAGTTCAATAAAGGCAGAGAATAGAACAGCTTTGCAATTTCCTCTGAACCAGCCCTAACACACTTCATCTTCCTCAGGTGGTTCTCTCAGCAGGATGATGTTGCCCCTACAAGAGGGCAGTGCCTCTCTCCTCAGACTCCCTTTGTTTGAAATGAACATGTTTGTACTGAAAGCAAAAGATCAAGCTTCCTTTGATTGGCTGGGTAAGAAACCTGAGACTCTCTCTGGGTCTCAGAGGGACTGGATGAGTATACTCAAAAAAAAAAAAAAAAGAGCTAGACTGAGGAACCTGGCTTTATTTCAGGGCGAGAGCTGAGTCTTCTGTGATCCTCCTAAAGAAGAAGAATGGAGAAGCTTCTGAAGGCCTTGTCTTTGGTGATTCTGTGGCTTCAGCTGGCCAGTGAGTTGGGGCTCTTGGTGATGGGAAGAGGGTAACCAAAGTTCAGAGCTCACAAGACTGAGGGGCAAAATCTTTTCTTTAATTGGGAAAAGTGAAAAGTGAAAGTGTTAGTCGCTCAGTCCTGTCTAACTCTTTGCGACCTAATGGACTGTAGCCCGCCAGGCTCCTCAGTCCACGGAATTTTCCAGGCTAGAATACTGGAGTGAGTTGCCATTCCCTTCTCCAGGAGATCTTCCTGACCCAGGGATCAAAGCCACATCTCCTGCATTGCAGGCAGAGTCTTTACCACTGTGCCACCAGGAAAGCCTGTTAATTGGGAAATGTACCCTCAAATTATGGAAGGAAATGCAGACACTAGTGAGTGAAAATGCAGTGACTGACTCCTGGCCTCTGTCCTTGTGTTTCTGCCTAGAGGTGAATAGCCAGCAAGGAGAACAGAATCTTCAGACCCTGAGCATCCAGGAGGGTGAAAA
>NW_024076942.1:0-1696 GCF_014754425.2 Oryx dammah
GGCTCAGTGTTAAAGAATCTCCTGCTAAGCAAGAGAGGTGCATTTGATCCCTGGATCAGGAAGACCCACTGGAGAAGGAAATAGCACCCCACTCCAGTATTCTTGTCTGGGAAATCGCATGGTCAGAGGAGCCTGACAGGCTATAGTCCATAGGGCCGCAAAGAGTTGAATATGACTTAGCATTTAAACAACAACAAAACCTTTTTTAGAGGAGTTATCCCAGAATGCTCACATCCTATATATTACACTGATCATGAAAGAAAAAAGTGAAAGTGAAGTTGCTCAGTCGTGTCCGACTCTTTGTGACCCCGGGGACTGTAGCCTACCAGGCTCTTCCATCCATGGGATTATCCAGGCAAGAATACTGGAGTGGGCTGCCATTTCCTTCTCCAGAGGATCTTCCTGACCCAGGGATCGAACCCAGGTCTCCCACATTGCAGGCAGACACTTTAACCTCTGAGCCACCAAGGAAGCCTATGAAAGATAGTAGAAAAGCTTATCTTCCAACCGCTGCTATGCAGGTGCCTTACCAGTGTATCAGGAATATTTGCTGATTGTCAGGTCTTATTAACACAATGTCATCAAGATAGTGCATCAGTAGATGTTCTGTCAAAATGTCAATATGAGAAAATTTTACACAAACTATATAGAGACAGAGAGCAGGGAGAGTCAACTCTGCCCCAGGGCAAAACTAAAAATGATTACTACAGTCTGATGTTCTTTCTTGATGGGATTGAGAAGAAGGAATTCACCAGATCAACAGCTGAATAAAAAATGCTGGAGGCTGTAATAACACATTGTAGAAGAGATACTACATCAAGTGAGGCAGTGCAAATTGGGACCACAACTTATTTTTAAGTTTAACTTAATTATCTTCTGCCATATTTCATCAGGATTTTGAGTAAGTAATTTTGATAAAATAAAAGCAAATATGATGGGCAGCATCCGTGCTGCATTCTTTAAGTCTGTATATTATGAGCGGTTCTAATTTCTGTCACTGCATCTGTGATAAAATGTTGTTTCAGTTTCATTAATCTGCCAAAGGAGAGAAGCTTTAAAAACCTCCATTTGCCTTTTCCTCAATAATTGTTCTTGCTGCTTAGGCCAGGGTACCCATTGTTAATCTTCTGCTAACTTTTTTGTTGTTCAGTCACTCAGTCGTGTCTGACTCTTTGCGACCCCATGGACTGCAGCACATCAGGCTTCGCTGTCCCTCACCATACCCCATGGTTTGCTAAAATTCATGTCCATTGAGTCAATAATGCCATCCTATCATCTCGTCCTCTGTCACCCCTTTCTCCTACTGCTCTCAATCTTTCCCAGCATGCTGGGAAATATATAGGATGTGAGCATTCTGGGATAACTCCTCTAAAAAAGGTTTTGTTGTTGTAAATGCTAAGTCATATTCAACTCTTTGTGGCCCTATGGACTGTAGCCTGTCAGGCTCCTCTGACCATGGGATTTCCCAGGCAAGAATACTGGAGTGGGTTGTCATTTCCTTCTCCAGTGGGTCTTCCTGATCCAGGGATCCAATGCACCTCTCTTGCTTAGCAGGAGATTCTTTAACACTGAGCCACCTGGAAAGCCCTCCAAAAAAGAGAGGGCGATATATTTCATCTTGAATCTCCAACAGTTAAAAGACACACAGCATTTTATCAGCTTCTTTTGAGTTCTGGTAAGATTGTGTAAACCATGC
>NW_024076943.1:0-235 GCF_014754425.2 Oryx dammah
GAAATAGATTGGGAAACAGTAGAAACAACGTCAGACTTTATTTTGGGGGCTCCAAAATCACTGCAGATGGTGATTGGAGCCATGAAATTAAAAGACATTTACTCCTTGGAAGGAAAGTTATGACCAACCTAGATAGCATATTCAAAAGCATCAATTTTTCAGTGCTCAACTTTCTTCCCAGTTCAACTCTCACATCCATACATGACCACAGGAAAAACCATAGCCTTGACTAGAT
>NW_024076943.1:335-1696 GCF_014754425.2 Oryx dammah
CCCAATCTATTTCCCATGAAATAATGAGACCAGATGCCATGACCTTCGTTTTCTGAATATTGAGCTTTAAGCCAACTTTTCACTCTCCTCTTGTCCTGTATTATTGAGTGAAACTTCCCTCAGCACCGTGTGCCAGGCTTTTTGCTGGGTGCTGGGGATGTGAGTAAACAAGGCAAGTCCAAGTCTCTGTCATCATAACACAAGTTTTCTGGAGGAGACTTATTGGGTAAGAAATTATGCAAGTGATGTTAGGTGCTATCAGAGAAAAGCTGCAGAAATAATTATTGACTCCTATTGATGTGGGGTGCTAAAGAAGATTACAGGGTGATTGGTTCATCCTGTAGTTGTACTTACCCCAAGTCCTTACACACACCCAGTTGACAAAGTTTCAATGTTGCTTCTTGGTTCTGGAATTTTTGCAAAGAGGAAAGTTCAGATCATGGGTCTAGATGAAATGGGGTTTGAGGTTTCAATAAGGAAAGAACCTAGGAACAAGAGATAGAATCTTCTACGATGAGCTGATGCCTCTAGGTGATTGGCTTAGCTCTGAGGACTAGAGAAACACGGAGCATGGATGGTGACTGACATCTGGACTCATCAGATTCACACAAGGACTCTAAGAAAATCTTTGAAGTTTGTGCAGGGGATCCCAGTAAAAATACTCTTGACTGAGGAGCTGACATATAACTGGGATGGGTATCCTCTCATACCTGGCTTGCGGCTTTCAGATGCACATCTAAGAGGCGGCCTAATGAAGTCAGATGCCTATTTCCAGGGAACCATACTGGGCATGTCAATATCTGTGGTGTGACAGATGTTACAGCTTTCTCACCTGGCTGGCTCATTGGGTATTAGGAACAGAAAGGTCTTTGAGTTGATTCAAGTGAGTGGCTCTCATACCTGAAACTGAAATCAGCCTGAAGCTTCTACAAATAGAGAAACCTAGGGCATAGACTTACTGGGACAGAATTAGGATGATCTCAAGGGATAAGGATTGGGAATCTGTGTATTGTTATACATTTAGACTAAATCCCATGTAAAGGGAGCCATGGGCAAGCATGAGCCAATCAAGCTTATTTGGTGAATGCCACCATTCTGTTCATTATTTTAAATATAGTTAATCATTTCTGGGATATTCCTTAGAAAATCATGATTTAAATACTCTGCATAAGTGTATGATTCTTGGAACCAGATCAGAATACTTTTTATACTGTGCCTCTTTGGGAAATTGAAAGTCTGTTCCTAATCCTAGGATGAATATTTAGTGAAGGTGCTCCCTAATTCTGTGGGAAATATGTGTGCGTGTGTGTGTAAGTGTGTGTGTGTGTGTGTGTGTGTGTGAGCATGCTCACACAGTGTTT
>NW_024076944.1:0-1696 GCF_014754425.2 Oryx dammah
CTGTCTCACATACAGATTTTTAAAAATTAAAAAAATGTATTGAAGTATAGTTCATTTCTGCCATACAGAAAATTGATTCAGCTCGACATGTATATTCTTTTCCTTTATGATTTATGCCAAAATACTGAATAAATTTCCCTGTGCCATACTGTAGGACCTCATTCTTTATCCATTCTATGTATAAATAGATTTCATCTGCTCATCCCAAGCTCCCAGTCCTTCCCTCCTTGGCAACCACAAGCCTGTTCTCTATGTCTGTGAGTCTGTTCCTGTTTCATTGATATGTTCCTTTTAGATTCCACATACCGGTGATATCACAGGAAAATTGTCTTTCTCTTTCTGTCTCCTTCCATTAATATGTTAATCTCTAGGTTCATCCATGCTGCTGCAAATGGCATGATTTCATTCTTTAAATGTCTGAGTGGTGTTCCATTCTCTGTGTGTATAAGCATATACATCTTCTTTATCCATTCATCTCTCGATGGACAATTAGCTGTTCCCACTTCTTGGCTATTGTAAGTTTTGCTGCTATGAACATAGGGGTGAATGAATCTTTTCAAGGTATATTTTTTTACCAGTTGTATGCTCAGGACTGGAATTGTTGGATCATATGGAAACTCTGTTTTTACTTATTTTGAGGAACTGTCATACTGTTTTCCCCAGTGCCTGCACCAGTTTACACTCTCCCAACAGTGTAAGGATTCCCTCTTCTCCACACCCTCTCCAGCCTGTTATTTATCAACTGTCTAATGATGGCCATTCTGATCAGTCTGAGGTGGTACCTCCTTGCAGTATTGATTTACCTTTCCTACTAATTAGCAATGCTGAGCATCTTTTCATATGCCTGTTGGCCATCTGCATATCTTCTTTTAAACCACAGATATCAACTGTGAGACTGACATCTATGGATTTTTGTCTAAAATGAATGACATCTCTGCTAAAGTCTCATGAATGTGCTCTGAGTCCAACCTCACATTGCCTGCCAAGGGACAGAGTGATGAGGTCTTCAGGAAAGGAATAGTGACTTTATTTGGAAAGCCAGCAGACCAACGAGATCATGAACTTTTGCCCCAAAGAATCATCTTACTTGAGTTAGATGGGCTTTTGAAGGAGTGAGAGGGATAGTCAAACAGTGTTTCCTGAATGTAAAATAACCCTAGTCCATGGGGAAGAAAATTCCAAGGAGAACAGAGAACAATACAGATTAAATACCCATGTGTGAACTCACACTTTCACACTTACACCCACACACTAAAAGAGGAGGAGGTGTGGCTGGTTGTTGCAGTGTTTTAATTAACTAATTAATGTCTGTGCTGGCTCTTCATCGCTGTGCACAGGCTTTCTCTAATTGTCGGAAGGGGGGCTGCTATTTGCTGTGGTGCAGGGTGTCTCATCACCGTGGCTTCTCTTGCTGTGGAGCACCCGCTCTAGGCATATGGGCTTGTGGCCCACGGGCTTAACTGCCCCGAGACATGTGGAATCTTCCCATTCCTGGGATCGGGCCTGTGTCCCCCACATAGGCAGGCAGATTCCCAACCAGTGGACCACCAGGGAAGTCCTGTTGCAAGCTTTTTTCCCCTTAATTTATTTATTTTTAGTTTTAGGACAATTACAATACTGTGATGGCTTCTGCCATACATCAACATGGATCAGCCATAGCTATACTTATGTCCCCTCCACTGTGGAAATCTTTTAA
>NW_024076945.1:0-1695 GCF_014754425.2 Oryx dammah
CTCAGCCTTCTTCACAGTCCAACTCTCACATCCATACATGACCACAGGAAAAACCATAGCCTTGACTAGACGGACCTTAGTCGGCAAAGTAATGTCTCTGCTTTTGAATATACTATCTAGGTTGGTCATAACTTTTCTTCCAAGGAGTAAGCGTCTTTTAATTTCATGGCTGCAGTCACCATCTGCAGTGATTTTGGAGCCCAAAAAAATAAAGTCTGACACTGTTTCCACTGTTTCCCCATCTATTTCCCATGAAGTGATGGGACCGGATGCCATGATCTTTGTTTTCTGAATGTTGAGCTTTAAGCCAGCTATTTCGCTCTCCTCTTTCACTTTCATCAAGAGGCTTTTTGGTTCCTCTTCACTTTCTGGCATAAGGGTGGTTTCATCTGCATATCTGAGGTTATTGATATTTCTCCTGGCAATCTTGATTCCAGCTTGTGTTTCTTCCAGTCCGGAATTTCTCATGATGTACTCTGCATATAAGTTAAATAAGCAGGGTGACAATATACAGCCTTGATGTCCTCCTTTTCCTATTTGGAACCAGTCTGTTGTTCCATGTCCAGTTCTAACTGTTGCTTCCTGACCTGCATACAGATTTCTCAAGCCCCTCCCAACCCCTCCATCTGCTCAGCCTCCCACAAACCCAAGACCGAAACCCATAGGACCATGGGACCGCTAAGAGACTTATTACCCTCAAGTTCAACTGGGGCTCCTAAGCGGGTTAGGACTGGGAGGTATAAGGGCAGTGCTATCGACTGGAAAGGTGTTGACAACTAGTTCAACTGCAGAGATGGGGGAGGCTAGGCTCGTTGTGCTTTGATCACAAAATAGAAGTAGCTTTCTGCGATGGTCCCAGGTCCAGCTAATGGAGCACTAGAACAACCTGCCTTCCTCCTGAAGCTAGGCATAGAAGGAGACGAGTCCCCAGGCTTTCCTCCAGAGGGGCTGGGGACACACTGCCTGGAGTCAGGAGATTGATCTGATGGCCTCCCAGGGGCCGGCGCCTTGTGTGGGTATAACAGGTGTGGAGGAGCGCTCCGAGCATGAGTGCCCCTACCAAGAAGTGGCTCGAGTGCTCGGTCCAGCCTTGCCCTCTCCAGGGGGATTGACTTTGAGACACCCGACCAGACCCTGCCTCCAGCCTCTGCTCCGGAAACCCCCTCATTCCACCGTGTCTGCTTAATTCCTGTTCACAGCAGGCTGACCTCCCGCCTCCGTGGCCTCACACTGCGCCTGCCCCAGAGTCTCGCAGGCCTCCTTCGAAAAATAAATAAATACTTTCTCCATTATCCCATTAACAGCTTCACAGGTTTTTCTGCTATTAGTTCCCAACTCCAGTGAAAGTGGAAACACGTGTCCTGAAGAGCCTCGCTTGCCCACCAGCCGCTATGGGGCTGGTGCTAAACTCCAGGTGCGTGCTGGGCCCGTCCACCTGCAGCCACCCACGGCGGAGGGGTAGGGTCAGAAACGGCTCTGTTCCCCCAGCCTCGAGTTCTGCCAACCTCAGTATATAGCAGCCACCCCCCTCAACACACACACACACCGGGTTTGCCACAGCTTTTGTGCACTGCTCCTCAAAGGTGGTGCATCTTCATACAAAGCTCTGTACCTCTCTGGACCTCAGGTTCTTTCTTTTTGTTTATATCTATTTATTTATCTGGCTGCGGCACATGGGATCTTCAATCTTCACTG
>NW_024076946.1:0-1694 GCF_014754425.2 Oryx dammah
GAAATCTGTATGCAGGTCAGGAAGCAACAGTTAGAACTGGACATGGATCAACAGACTGGTTCCAAATAGGAAAAGGAGTATGTCAAGGCTGTATATTGTCACTATGATTATTTAACTTATATGCAGAGTACATCATGAGAAACGCTGGGCTGGAAAAACACAAGTTGGGATCAAGATTGCCGGGAGAAATATCAATAACCTCAGATATGCAGATGACACCACCCTTATGGCAGAAAGTGAAGAGAAGCTAAAATGCCTCTTGATGAAAGTGAAAGAGGAGAGCAAAAAAGTTGGCTTAAAGCTCAACATTCAGAAAATGAAGATCATGGCATCCGGTCCCATCACTTCATGGGAAATAGATGGGGAAACAGTGGAAACAGTGTCAGACTTTATTTTTGGGGGCTCCAAAATCACTGCAGATGGTGATTGCAGCCATGAAATTAAAAGACGCTTACTCCTTGGAAGAAAAGTTATGACCAACCTAGATAGCATATTCAAAAGCAGAGACATTACTTTGCCGACTAAGGTCCATCTAGTCAAGGCTATGGTTTTTCCAGTGGTCATGTATGGATGTGAAAGTTGGACTGTGAAGAAGGCTGAGTGCCAAAGAATTGACGCTTTTGAACTGTGGTGTTGAAGAAGACTCTTGAGAGTCCCTTGGACTGCAAGGAGATCCAACCAGTCCATTCTGAAGGAGATCAACCCTGGGATTTCTTTGGAAGGAATGATGCTAAAGCTGAAACTCCAGTAGTTTGGCCACCTCGTGCGAAGAGTTGACTCATTGGAAAAGACTCTGATGCTGGGAGGGATTGGGGGCAGGAGGAGAAGGGGACGACAGAGGATGAGATGGCTGGATGCCATTACGGACTTGATGGACATGAGTTTGAGTGAACTCCGGGAGATGGTGATGGATAGGGAGGCCTGGCGTGCTGCGATTCACGGGATCACAAAGAGTCGGACATGACTGAGTGAATGAACTGAACTGAACTGAAAGGGGAGAGAATTTCAGGCACTATGTCAAAGCTGGAGGAGAGGCTGAGATTTCAGAAATCATGCCGTGCATGTTACTGCCTCATTTTACTCCAAATGAGGTTGGCTTGCCAACAAAGGTCCGTCTAGTCAAGGCTATGGTTTTTCCAGTAGTCATGTATGGATGTGAGAGTTGGACTGTGAAGAAAGCTGAGCACCAAAAAATTGATGCTTTTGAACTGTGGTGTTGGAGAAGACTCTCTAGAGTCCCTCGGACTGCAAGGAGATCCACCCAGTCCATCCTAAAGGAGACCAGTCCTTGGTGTTTATTGGAAGGACTGATGCTGAATCTGAAACTCCAATACTTTGGCTACCTCATGCAGAGTTGATTCTTTGGAAAAGACCCTGATGCTGGGAGGGATTGGGGGCAGGAGGAGAAGGGAACAACAGAGGATGAGATGGTTGAATGGCATCACCGACTTGATGGACATGAGTTTGGGTGAACTCCATGAGTTAGTGATGGACAGGGAGGCCTGGCATGCTGCGATTCACAGGGTCGCAAAGAGTCGGACACAACTGAGTGACTGAACTGACTGACTGACATGTGAAATATAACAAAAATGCTATCACAACTTTATTGCTGAAAGCTACCTTTTTTATTGAGGGAAGATTTACATGTATGTCCAGGACTATGAATCTTGTGATAAAACTTATTGCTACACATT
>NW_024076947.1:0-1694 GCF_014754425.2 Oryx dammah
TGTCAGGGAACTTCTTAAGTTGCCTCAAGGGTGTCAAGGACCCTTTCAAAGTTCAAGAGGGAAGGCGTGATTTTCCAGGTGAGGCTTCAGCGGAAAAGGGCCTCAACTCCTCTGGAGGGGAATACCTCCGGGATTTTCTCCAGCTGCGGCAGGACTTTCTCGAATTACGACGGGGACCTCTGGGACCCTCCCTTGTGGTCTCAGGAAAGGCCAGTCTCCATGCGAGTTGCCAGGGGCCTGTCGGGATTCCTCTGCAGTCGGTTCCGGTGCCTAAGTCATCGAGTGGAGTCTATAACAGAACCTGAGGATTCCTCTCCAGTGCTGACATGGATCTTGGGATACTTCTGGAGGCTCCACAGGGGAGTCAGTATTCGTCTCGAGTGGGGACATGCACGTCCGCTTTCCTCACGAGCTGGAGCAGCTGTGGCAGTCTTCCCGACGCCTTGATACAGGGAACTGTGGCATTCTTTGGGGGCTTTCCCACCAAACTTTCCGACAGGGCTGTCACATTACCACTGTCGTGTAGGTCGATCCTCGGCGTGCATGTCGAGGAAGTGCAGGGAAATCAGGATCTTCTGGAGTGGACTGAGATATTTTGTGCACATTGGGAATAGTGGCACGACCTCTGGAATTCCTCTGGACATTCCTGTGGAGAGCACCTACTCAGACAAGCGACAGGAAAGCCGGGAATCCTTTCCTGACGAAGCAGGGAAAGGAACCCTCATTTCGAGCTATGAGGAGGAAACGGGGCTCCTCTTGATGTGGGCGGGACCCTCGGTGTTTCTCTCCAGTGGAGACAGGTATGTCGGGAAAGTTCTTGAGTTGCAGCAATGGTGTGAAAGACCCTTTCGAAGTTCAAGAGGGAAGGGTTGATTTGCCTCGATACGCCTCAGCCAAAAAGGCCCTCATCTCGCCTGGCGGGGGAGAACCTCCTGGATTTCTCAAGTTGCGGCGGGACCTTCTCGAGTTATGACGGGGACCTCTGGGACCCTCCCTTGTGGCCCCAGGAAGGCCAGTCTCCATGCCAGTTGCGAGGGGCCTGTGGGGATTGCTCTGTAGTCGGTGACGGGGCTTAAGTCCTCGTGTGGATTCTTTGACGAAACTGAGGATTCCTCTCGAGTGCTGACAAGGATCTTGGGGTACTTCTGGAGGCTCCACAGGGGAGTCAGTCCTCGTCTCGAGTGGGGACATACACGTCCGCATTCCTCACGTGGTGGAGCAGCCGTGGTAGTCTTCCCGGCGCCTTGACACAGGGATCTGTGGCATTCTTTGGAGGCTTTTCCAAGAGGCTTTCAGACTGGGCTGTCACACGTGCCACTGAGTTGTGAGTCGATCCTCGGCGTGCATGTCGAGGAAATGCAGGGAAATTAGGTTCTTCTGGAGAGGACTGAGACACTTTGTGCACATTGGGAATGGTGGCACGACCCCTGGAGTTCCTCACGACTCTCCTTTGGAGAGCGCCTCCTCCGAGATGCAACAGGAAGGCCGGGAATCCTTTCCGGACGAAACAGGGAAAGGAGCCCTCATCTCGAGCTATGAGGAGGAATCGGGGCTCCTCTTGATGTGGGCGGGACCCTAGGTGTTCCTCTCGAGTGGAGGCGGTATGTCGGGGACCTTCTTAAGTTGCCTCAAGGGTGTCAAGGATCCTTTCGAGGCTCAAGAGGGAAGGGGGGATTTCTCTCGAGACACTGCAG
>NW_024076948.1:0-1694 GCF_014754425.2 Oryx dammah
TCCGACCCTTTGCGTCCTATGGACTGTAGCCCTCCAGGATCCTCTGCCCACGGCATGTTTCAGGCAAGAATACTGGAGTGAGTGGCCATTTCCTCCTTCACAGGATGTGCCCGACACAGGGATCAAACATGAATCTCCTACCTTGGCAGCTGACTTTTTTACTGCTGAGCCACCTGGCAAGTCCTGAAGAGGAGGGTCATCAGCTAAAGCCCTGGGTTCCAGCTCCTTTCCACCTCCCGCTGGCGGTGAGTGGACACAGAAGTGTGACTGCGTGATGGCGGCCCCTGGTGTCTGCGTCCTGTCTGGAACTCCTACAAAGGGGGCTGGGCTTCTAGATTCAGGATCTGGAGTTTTCTGCAGGGCATGTCCGCAGACACAGCACCGGAGAGGATGGGACATCTCCCCTCCTCCATAAGCTCAGATATGCAGATAACACCACCCTTAAGGCAGAAAAGGAAGAAGAACTAAAGAGCCTCTTGATCAAAATGAAAGAGGAGAGTGAAAACGTTGGCTTAAAGCTCAACATTCAGTAAACTAAGATCATGGCATCTGGTTCCATCATTTCTTGACAAATAGATGGGGAAACAGTGGAAAGAGTGAGAGACTTTATTTCACGGGGGCTCCAAAATCACAACAGATGGTGACTGCAGCCACCATCTGAAAAAGCTATCGGCTTTGGTATACCTGATCTAATCAGGTGAGTTCTTGTGGTCTGAGACAAAAGGCAGAGAAAGGCATGGTACTGCTGTTCCAGAAGAAGAAGGCTGGCATGTTTGACCTATCTGTTGAGTGGTCCACCTTAGGGCGGCCTATAGAGGCTGGGAGAAGACCCAGGCTTACAGCCAGAAAGAAAATGGAGGCCTCAGTCCTACCACCGCAAGGAACGTAATTCTGCCAACAAGGAGTGAACTTGGAAGAGGACCCTGAGGCTCAGATGATATTCCAGCTCTGGCTGATTGGTTGATTTCAGCCTCATAAGACTTGAACAGATGACCCAACCCACTGTGCCTGGACTCCTGACCCATGGCCATGAGAAATACTATACCTTTGTTATTTTAAATTACCAAGTCTGTAGTAATTTGGCTTATAGCCATAGAAAGCCAATACACTTTCACTTTATTTTGTTGCTAAGTTAGAGATTACTCTATTGTCTTATTTTCTGCATTCTTGATGCTCTGGCCTCTGGGATATGTGGGTTAGAGGGGGGTTGTCCCCCCAGGACGGGCTAATTCTTAAAGCCAACAACTTGCTGGGGCAGAGATGGAGGAGCACAGATGACGAGTAGTTGGACCACAGAGAACTTACAGGGCAATCAAAGTATCCTGTATGATACTGTGATGGTGGATCCCTATCATTATACATATGTCAAAATTGTATAGAATGTACAGCACCAATTTTCCCTCTTGCTGCTGTACATTCACTCTTGGTGCTGTACATATTGTAAAGTATAGGCTTTGGGTGGTATAATATGTCAATGTAGTTTCATCAGTTACACCCAAACTTGTGTGGGCAATGTCGATAATGGGGGAGGTTATGGACGTGTAGCTTCCCTGGTGACTCAGACAGGTAAAGAATCTTCCTGCAATGGGGGAGGCCTGGGTTCGATGCCTAGGTTGGGAAGATCCCCTGGAGAAGGGAAAGGCTACCCTCCAGTATTCTGACCTGGAGAGTTCCATGGACAGAGGAGCCTGGCG
>NW_024076949.1:0-1693 GCF_014754425.2 Oryx dammah
TGTCTGCCCTCTGATGCCCTCTTGTAGCACCTACCATCTTACTTGGGTTTCTCTTACCTTGGGCGTGGGGTATCTCTTCACGGCTGCTCCAGCAAAGCACAGCCGCTGCTCCTTACCTTGGACGAGGGGTATCTCCTTACCACCACTGTTCCTGACCTTCAATGTGGGATAGCTCCTCTAGGCCCTCCTGTGCCTGCTCAACCACCTCTCCTCTGGTTGCTCCTCCTGGCCACCAGCCCTGGCCTCGGACGTGGGTGACTCCACCCAGCTGCTACCCTGGCCTCAGGCTCGGGGTGGCTCCTCAGGGTCACCGCCCCTGACCTCAAACGTGGGGTGTCTCCTCCCGGCCACCACTGGCCTCATACTCTGGGTAGCTCCTCCTGGCTGCCGCCCTGACCTCAAAACCTTTTAGAACTAACATCCAAAAAAGATGTCCTTTTCATTATAGGGGACTGGAATGCAAAAGTAGGAAGTCAAGAAACACCTGGAGTAACAGCAAATTTGGCCTTGGAATGCGGAATGAAGCAGGGCAAAGGCTAATAGAGTTTTGCCAAGAGAATGCACTGGTCATAGCAAACACCCTCTTCCAAAGCAAGAGAAGAGTCTACACGTGGACATCACCAGATGGTCAACACCAAAATCAGATTGATATATTCTTTGCAGCCAAAGATGAAGAAGCTCTATACAGTCAACAAAATCGAGACCAAGAGCTGACTGTGGCTCAGATCATGAACTCCTTATTACCAAATTCAGACTCAAATTGAAGAAAGTAGGGAAAACCGCTAGACCATTCAGGTATGACCTAAATCAAATCCCTAATGATTAAACAGTGGAAGTAAGAAATAGATTTAAGGGCCTAGATCTGATAGATAGACTGCCTGATGAACTATGGAATGAGGTTCATGACGTTGTACA
This sequence comes from Oryx dammah, assembly GCF_014754425.2. Lineage (NCBI taxonomy): Eukaryota > Metazoa > Chordata > Mammalia > Artiodactyla > Bovidae > Oryx > Oryx dammah. The sequence continues at coordinate 916 of NW_024076949.1, forward strand.
GGAGACAGGGATCAAGACCATCCGCATGGAAAAGAAATGCAAAAGAGCAAAATGGCTGTCTGGGGAGGCCTCACAAATAGCTGTGAAAAGAAGAGAGGTGAAAAGCAAAGGAGAAAAGGAAAGATACAAGCATCTGAATGCAGAGTTCCAAAGAATAGCAAGAAGAGATAAGAAAGCCTTCTTCAGCAATCAGTGCAAAGAAATAGAGGAAAACAAAAGAATGGGAAAGACTTGAGACCTCTTTAAGAAAATTAGAGATACCAAGGGAACATTTCATGCAAAGATGGGCTCGATAAAGGACAGAAATGGTATGGACCTAACAGAAGTAGAAGATATTAAGAAGAGGTGACAAGAATACACAGAAGAACTGTACAAAAAAGATCTTGATGACCCAGATAATCATGATGATGTGATCACTAATCCAGAGCCAGACATCCTGGAATATGAAGTCAAATGGGCCTTAGAAAGCATCACTACGAAGAGCCAGACATCTTGGAATGTGAGGTCAAGTGGGCCTTAGAAAGCATCACTATGAACAAAGCTAGTGGAGGTAATGGAATTCCAGTTGAGCTATTTCAAATCCTAAAAGATGATGCTGTGAAAGTGCTGCACTCAATATGCCAGCACATTTGGGAAACTCAGCAGTGGCCACAGGATTGGAAAAGGTCAGTTTTCATTCCAATTCCAAAGAAAGACGATGCCAAAGAATGCTCAAACTACTGCACAGTTGCAATCATCTCACATGCTAGTAAAGTAATGCTCAAAATTCTCCAAGCCA
>NW_024076950.1:0-1693 GCF_014754425.2 Oryx dammah
GGAGACTGACAATTTAGCCATTAATGAATAATTTTCACCAGGGAGGCAATACAGAATAGTGAGGAAGAGCAGGGGACTCAGAATTCTGTCTCTATGTGTCTTGGTTTTCTCTGTCTTACAAGGTGGATAACAGCACCAACCCCTCAATCTGTTGTGAGGACAAAATAGGTCAGTGAGTGTGAAGAGCTTCACCCATATGTGCCTGCTGTGATGGTGGAGTGTTGAGTTGGCCATCTCTTCCTGGGCTCTGATTCTGTTTTCTTTTCTTCTTCTTTGTAAAGTAGTATAACTTTCAGTGAGAGTTTTGGAGACTGTATTATATGGACGGGCAGACACTCTTGTTTCCTTGTGGTTCATTCACTGACGATAATTCTGTGATATTTACTGAGAAATTACTATGCTCCAAGTATATAGCCAAGGGCAACCTAGTCCCTGTGTCCTCATCTATCATCCTGCCCTCTGCTTTGACAAACTTGCTTATTAAAAAAAAATTGAGTTTTTTATTTATATACTTAGTAATCATTTGCCCATCAAAGGAACCTCAGAAAAATACCCTCTTGAGATGAGAAACAGAGAGGAGAGGAGAGAGAATGAGCCAGGCAAATGTGCTTCCTGGAATGTGGGTGCAATGTGTCCTGGAATACCTGTTTATCAGGAAGCATGTACAACATGGCACCCAAAGGAAGGCGAATGTGGACTTGGGTACAACTGTTGCTACCTACCCATGACCTCAAAAATACTTGGAATTACTCTAAGTAATTTTAAAACCAAGATATTCTTTTCAGACTCTAGTGAAATGCCACCTCATACCCCTTAAGATGTCTGCTATCAAAGAAGAGAGAAAAAAATGAAAATGATAAGTATTGACAAGGAGGTAGAGAAATTAGAATCCTTGTTCATTGCTGATAGGAATGTAAAATAGTCCAGCTACTATGGAAATCAACTTGATGGTTGCTCTGAAAAGTTAATGATGGAATTATCAGTTCAGTTCAGTTCAGTCTCTCAGTCGTGTCCGACTCTTTGCGACCCCATGAATCGTAGCACGCTAGGCCTCCCTGTCCATCACTAACTCCTGGAGTTTACTCAGACTCATGTCCATCGAGTCAGTGATGCCATCCAGCCATCTCATCCTCTGTCATCCCCTTCTCCTCCTGCCCCCAATCCCTCCCAGCATCAGGGCCTTTTCCAATGAGTCAACTCTTCGCATGAGGTGGCCAAAATATTGGAGTTTCAGCTTCAGCATCAGTCCTTCCAATGAACACCCAGGACTGATCTCCTTTAGGATGGACTGATTGGATCTCCTTGCAGTCTAAGGGACTCTCAAGAGTCTTCTCCAACACCTCAGTTCAAAAGCATCAATTCTTCAGTGCTCAGCTTTCTTCACAGTCCAACTCTGACATCCATAGATGACCACTGGAAAAACCATTGTGTATGACTTAGCAATTCTACTTTAGAGTATAAACCCAAAGAATTGGAAGAAAGGTCTTGAAGAGATACTGGAACATGTTTGTTATAGCAACATTATTCTCAAGGCAAAAGGTGGAGGCACCCAAGGGTCCATTGGCAGATGAGTCAACAAACAAAATGTGGTGCGTATACATACAGTAGAATATTACTCAGCCTTAATAAAGAAGAAAATTCTGACAATGCTATAGCACAGATGAACCTTGAAAAAATTAAGCTAAGTGAAATA
>NW_024076951.1:0-1692 GCF_014754425.2 Oryx dammah
TTTCTAAAGAGCTAAAAATCATACTGGTGACAGGATTTCACTGTTGATTCAATGATTACTGCCAGGCCTCCATATTCTTTATCTTTTAGGCACCTGGGAGGATGTTAATCAATGTAAACAGGATATGGAAAAAGATATATAATAGTTTTGATGTTAGCAACAGTAGACTTTTGAGTTACTTTTCTTTTGTTATAAATCACTGTACTCCTTTCACTTGCTATAAATTGCTGTATCTTTGCTATGTAAGAATGTAACTTTATTTAGTGCTTTCTGAGAATGGCACCGGACTTTGGGAAGATCAACACAAATAAGTCTTCTAGTTAACAAACCCTTATCAGAAAAAAAGGCTGTAAAATGTTAATTGGCCTTTTTGGCCAGAAGATGATGTAAATCACCTAAGACTTGTGTATACAATTAGGTATGCAGAGAGAAAAGCCTGGTTTTTGATAAGAGTCTGGGCTGCTAATGCTACATAACTTTGTGTTACCATTGATCTCCATGTTTTATCAAAAGTATAAAAGGCCTTCTGAACAATAGAGGACGGGACCAGTCGCTGGACTGGTTTCCCCCGTGATTCCTCTCTAGTTTCTGGCTGAATTCCCGTCTGGGGCGTGGGTGCTCACCATGTCTGCTTACTTGTCCCGGCTTTTAAGATCCACACGAGGGGGAGCCCAAGGCGGGGCACCCCCTGATATTCAAAGGAGGCCAGTGGCCTAACATAGATGGTGCAAGCTCTTTGTCTGGAACTTTATTGGCTTCCCACGTAAACCAAGTTATTCAGCCTTCTTTCTCCACTTAACTTTCCTACTACACTATTTCTCCCTAATCTAATCTTTTATTTCTATATTAATAAATAAATAAGTTCTCTTTGCCAACACCGTCCCCGCTTCGAATTCCCTGGATCCACCGGGGTTGGACCCCGGCAGTAGATGTGGATCTCTAAGAGGGAGACAGCAGTTTCACCCTTTGGGCTTCATACACAAGGCTGGCTGTAGAAGGAGACCCCCAAGCAAGTGGACCACTCCAGCTGGGAGTGATTGTGGACAGAAGTGGGAACTTGGACGCTTGTGGGTGGGGTGCTGTGGGGGTATCTGGCTTCCCAATTGGGAAGATTAGGCTAGGGACAAGTGTGACAGACCAACTCTGAATTTCAGAAACACCTACAGTAGCAGTCACCAACTTCATCGCTTCCTTGTGCCTGCAAGGCAGCTACAGGCACAGAGAGGTGCTGAGGCTTGCCTAAGGTCACACAGCTCGCTAGAGTGTAGGTGCAGTATAGAATCCTGGTCTTCAGGCTCCAGTTCGGTGCTCTTGCTGCCTCTGCACTCCCACTGGCCCCTCAGGTTCAGTGCACAGCAGTCAGAGGGAAGCCATGTCTTTGTGAGTGAAGCCATTGTCTGCAGGGTGGTTTTCAGTGTTGCCCAAAGACTTGCAGAAGTGCCAATCTTCAACGTTCACCCAGGACTGACTGAGGATTAAGATCCAGCAAAATGGGACTTTGCAAGCCCTCTAGGTGACCCTGATACACACTCAAGTGTGAAAACCACCAGCCCAGACAGAAAGGCAAAGTACTGAGTGCTGCAGCCATACACAGTCATTCAGATCATCAACTCGCACAGCACAAAGAAGGGTTGTCTTCCTAGAGAAGGAAGGAACACAGCTCTCAAGCCACACCTGCAGAGCAAGGTCACC
>NW_024076952.1:0-1692 GCF_014754425.2 Oryx dammah
ACCCCCCTCCCCACAACATCTCTCTGGGTCATCCCCGCGCGTCAGCCCCAAGCGTGTCATATCCTGCATCAGACATAGACTGGCATTTCGATTCTTACATGATATTATACATGTTTCAATGCCATTCTCCCAAATCATCACACCCTCTCCCTCTCCCTCTGAGTCCAAAAGTCCGCTATACACATCTGTGTCTTTTTCCAGCATCAGAGTCTTTTAGCATGATTTATTTAGTCTCAATTACACAGTATGGTTCTTCACATGATATTGCTTGCATGCTCAGTCATGTCCTGTTCCTTGTGACCCCATGTACTGTAGCCTGATAGGCTCCTTTGTCCATGGAATTTTTCAGGTAAGAATACTGGGGTGGGTTGCCATTTTCTACTCCAGGGGATCTTCCCAAGCCAGGGACTGAACCTACGTCTCCTCTGTCTCCTGCATTGGCAGGCGGATTCTTTACCACTGCACCACCTGGGAATCAGAAATGTGTCTTTGTTTACAAGTCTATTTCCACTTTAATTAAAAGTTTTAATGATGGTATTTTGCACAACAGATGATGGGCAGTTTTATAATAAAGCGTAAAAATTGTTTACAATCTAGCCTCAATTTGCTGTTTTGTATGAACATTTCTTTGTGAAATATAATTTAGTCAGTAACCATTATACATTTTCCTGATGTTTTTCACACGACTAGCCAGTCCTTCTTTAAAAACTACTGTTGATTCAAATCATTTGTTTTTGTAGTTACAGGTTGTTTTAAATTCTTAGAGAGTGAGGAGGAGTACATTTAATTTTCCAGACATTGACCTTGTTTCTTGGAGAAATTCTTCAAGTATATACATTCTTCATCTAACTTTTGTTTCTTAGAGATCTTCACTTCATCGTTTTTCTTTGTCTCTGATTTTTGTTGTTGTTGTTGCATTTTGTTTTGAAAAACATAAACATTACGCTTCCCTGGTAGCTCAGATGGTAAAGAAGTCACCTGCTATGCAGGAGATCCCAATCTGTTCCTGGGTCTAGAAGATCTGCTGGTGGAGGGATAGGCTACCCACTCCAGTATTCTTGGGCTTACCTGGTGGCTCAATTGGTAAAGAATCAGTCTGCAATGTGGGAGACCTGGGTTTGATCCCCGAGTTGGGAAGATCCCCTGGAGAAGGGAATGGCTACCCAATCCAGTATTCTGGCCTGGAGAATTTCTTGGACTGTAGAATTCATGGTGGAGAAGGAAATGGCAACCCACTCCAGTATTCTTGCCTAGAGAATCCCATGGACAGAGGAGCCTGGTGGGCTGCTGTCCACAGGGTCACACAGAGTTGGACATGACTGAAGTGACTTAGCATGCATGCATGCATTGGAGAAGGAAATGGCAACCCACTCCAGTGTTCTTGCCTGGAGAATCCCAGGGACAGAGGAGCCTGGTGGGCAGCCGTCTGTGGGGTCGCACAGTCGGACACGACTGAAGCAACTTAGCAGCAGCAGTAGCAGAGTCCACTGGGTCGCAAAGAGTCCAATTCGACTGAACAACTTTCACTTTCAAACACTAGGTTCAGTGTTTTATACTTTTTACATATCCATTATCTTTTGACGTATACAGTGATCTAGACTTGTCTTTTCCCAAATACAGCAGAATCATTTTGTCTTGTATTTTTCATCTTCCCACCCCAGCCCCCGGTGCTATTTTAGTGGTATTTTTAGC
>NW_024076953.1:0-490 GCF_014754425.2 Oryx dammah
TGTGCGAAAATCTTTTTCAAACTTGTAAGCACCACCTCCTGTAGCACATAGCACCGTGTGTAATGTGGAGAAGTTTTTATCTCTTCCCATTTGGATAAAAGTAGGCAGGTCCTGGGTTGGAAATCTGATAAAGTGCAAGTTCCCTCTCCGGCCAAAAAGCGTTAAATCTTTCAGTTCAAGGTGTACATCCCGAATACCAGTGGACCCATATGCTACATTAGAAGTCAAATATTTCCGGATACTTTTTAAGCTCTCAACTTCTTCTTGTTCTTCCTCTGCTGTGATATCAATGGGTTCAAAATATGACAGCTTTACCAGAGTTCCCCCGATGTCCATGCCAAACCACGGGAAAGAGGGTTTCTTGGCATCCTTGATCTTCATGGCGTCTGCCTGAGGGGCGAGGGGTAGCCTCTGGTCCGGCGCGCGGAGGGCAGTAGCTGCGACTCCCTCTCATGACTTTTAAAATATTATATGGACTTTAGATTTTGAG
>NW_024076953.1:590-1692 GCF_014754425.2 Oryx dammah
TTTTCATGAGTGAAACATTTCTGAGACTTTAAGATTCACGTTTGAACATACAGTACTGCAATGCTGGCTACATAAAATAAATAGAAAGTCTTTTTGAGAGGAAGCTCAATCATCAGAGGCTGTATTGCATTTAAGGATTTAACACTGTCTATATACAGAAAGAAAAGTGATCCAATTAGAAATATTTCATGTTACTGGAGCTCTCTTTTTAACATGGCAACATTTAGCAGCTTACCATTCTGACATTTAAAAATCAACAGGAAGAGTGCTACTCTTTTATCCTTTGGTTCCCAGTGAAAAATAACTCAGTAATAATGCCTCTGGTTTTCAGTTCCTCTTGAATGACATTAGCAGAGATAAACCTGATACTTTAGCTGAAATTTGGCAGACCAAGAAGTGCACCGACGGCTCCAAAATATCCCTCATGCTCCAGAAATAATGCTTTCAGCTGACCTTTTGACCAATAGTCCAGTGCATATGCCAGAAGTTTCATTGAGAGAGTATTGACACGCAAAAAGTTTCCAACAAAGACAACTCTGTTTATTTTCTCATTAACAGCACACATTCGCGCTATAGAACCAATGTTATTGGTGATAGTAACTAAAGTAGCTCTTGCTAGATCTTCTTTACTAACAGATTCTCGCTTCTCCTTATAAATCATATTCCCAAAACTAGATGCTACAGCCCAACCAGGCAGACCAAATCTTTCATAATCTCCCCCGTAAATATCACGGACGAGTTTGTCAGCTTGTGTGCTGTCACCTTTCGATGCCATTTCAAGAGCCTCTTCAAAACTTTCACAGCCAGTCAACAAGCTACATAAACCCAGAAAGGTACCCCCTCCAAGGCTTGTTCCGGTTACTCGTTTATAGTTGTCTTTGGAATGGACTGCTAAAATACTGACTCCCGAACCAATGTTCACTACCAGGAGCGGATAAGGATCATCCAGGTTAAAAGGCATCTTTTGGCACCTCTCAGGTTCTGAGGCATTAGCAAAATAATAGCACTCTGCTTGTCCATTGAAACTGACAGAATCTATATACAGCAAGCCCTTCACAAGGCAGTCAAGTTCATCCAGTTTGTGCAGGTGGAGGTTTCCAAT
>NW_024076954.1:0-1691 GCF_014754425.2 Oryx dammah
TATTGTTGAAGCCTGGTTTGGAGAATTTTGAGCATTACTTTACTAGCGTGTGAGATGAGTGCAATTGTGTAGTAGTTTGAGCATTCTTTGGCATTGCCTTTCTTTGGGATTGGAATGAAAATTGACCTTTTTCAGTCCTGTGGCCACTGCTGAGTTTTCCAAATTTGCTGGCATATTGAGTGCAACACTTTCACGATGTCATCTTTCAGGATTTGAAACAGCTCAACTGGAATTCCATCACCTCCAGTAGCTTTGTTCATAGTGATGCTTTCTAAGGCCCACTTGACTTCACATTCCAGGATGTCTGGCTCTAGATGAGTGATCACACCATCGTGATTATCTGGGTCGTGAAGATCTTTTTTGTACAGTTCTTCTGTGTATTCTTGCCACCTCTTCTTAATATCTTCTGCTTCTGTTAGGTCCAGACCATTTCTGTCCTTTATCGAGCCCATCTTTGCATGAAATATTCCCTTGGTATCTCTAATTTTCTTGAAGAGATCTCTAGTCTTTCCCATTCTGTTCTTTTCCTCTATTTCTTTGCATTGATCACTGAAGAAGGCTTTCTTATCTCTTCTTGCTATTCTTTGGAACTCTGCATTCAAATGAGTGTATCTTTCCTTTTCTGCTTTGCTTTTTGCTTCTCTTCTTTTCACAGCTATTTGTAAGGCCTCCCCAGACAGCCATTTTGCTTTTTTTGCATTTCTTTTCCATGGGAATGGTCTTGATCCCTGTCTCCTGTACAATGTCACAAACCTCATTCCATAGTTCACCAGGCACTCTATCTATCAGATCTAGTCCCTTAAATCTATTTCCCACTTCCACTGTATAATCATAAGGGATTTGATTTAGGTCATACCTGAATGGTCTAGCAGTTTTCCCTACTTTCTTCAATTTCAGTCTGAATTTGGCAAAAGGAGCTCATGATCTGAGCCACAGTCAGCTCCTGGTCTTGTTTTTGCTTACTGTATAGAGCTTCTCCCTCTTTGGCTGCAAAGAATATAATCAATCTGATTTCAGTGTTGACCATCTGGTGATGTCCATGTGTAGAGTCTTCTCTTGTGTTGTTGGAAGAGGGTGTTTGCTATGACCAGTGCATTCTCTTGGCCAAACCCTATTGGTCTTTGCCCCACTTCATTCCACATTCCAAGGCCAAATTTGCCTGTTACTCCAGGTGTTTCTTGACTTCCTACTTTTGCATTCCAGTCCCCTATAATGAAAAGGACATCTTTTTTGGGTGTTAGTTCTACAAGGTCTTGTAGGTCTTCATAGAACCGTTCAACTTCAGCTTCTTCAGTGTTACTGATTGGGGCACAGGACCTCAAAGAATGAGCTGGAGAGTTCTTTGGGTGGCTACAATCTCTCTTTGAGGGATCCTTCTCCTGGCAATGGGGAATTTGGAGTTGGCTAATACCAGACCACCTGACGTGGCTCTTGAGAAATCTGTATGCAGGTCAGGAAGCAACAGTTAGAACTGGACATGGAACAACAGACTGGTTCCAAATAGGAAAAGGAGTACGTCAAGGCTGTATATTGTCACCCTGCTGATTTAACTTATATGTAGAGTACATCATGAGAAACGCTGGACTGGAAGAAGCACAAGCTGGAATCAAGATTGCCAGGAGAAAAATCAATAACCTCAGATATGCAGATGACACACCCTTATGGCAGAAAGTGAAGAGGAACTAAAAAGC
>NW_024076955.1:0-1691 GCF_014754425.2 Oryx dammah
AAAAAAAAAAATCTATTTTTACTTTATTGACTATGCCAAAGCCTTTGACTGTGTGGATCACAAGAAACTGTGGAAAATTCTGAAGGAGATGGGAATACCAGACCACCTAACCTGCCTCGTGAGAAATCTGTATGCAGGTCAGGAAGCAACAGTTAGAACTGGACTTGGAATGGCAGACTGGTTCCAAATAGGAAAAGGAGTACGTCAAGGCTGTATATTGTCACCTTGCTTATTTAACTTATATGCAGAGTACGCCATGAGAAACGGTGGACTGGAAGAAACACAAGCTGAAATCAAGATTGCTGGGAGAAATATGTCACCTCAGATATGCAGATGACACCACCCTTATGGCAGAAAGTGAAGAGGAGCTAAAAAGCCTTTTGATAAAAGTGAAAGAGGAGAGAGAAAAAGTTGGCTTAAAGCTCAACATTCAGAAGACGAAGATCATGACATCCGGTCCCATCACCTCATGGGAAATAGATGGAGAAACAGTGGAAACAGTGTCAGGCTTTATTTTGGGGGGCTCCAAGATCACTGCAGATGATGACTGCAGCCATGAAATTAAAAGACGCTTACTCCTTGGAAGAAAACTTATGACCAAACTAGATAATCTATTCAAAAGCAGAGACATTACTTTGCTGACTGAGGTCCATCTAGTCAAGGCTATGTTTTTCCTGTGGTCATGTATCAATGTGAGAGTTGGACTGTGAAGAAGGCTGAGTGCCGAAGGATTGATGCTTTTGAACTGTGGGGTTGGAGAAGACTCTTGAGAGTCCCTTGCACTGCAAGGAGATCCAACCAGTCCATTCTGAAGGAGATCAACCCTGGGATTTCTTTGGAAGGAATGATGCTAAAGCTGAAACTCCAGTACTTTGGCCACCTCATGAGAAGAGTTCACTCATTGGAAAAGACTCTGATACTGGGATGGATTGGGGGCAGGAGGAGAAGGGGATGACCGAGGAGGAGATGGCTAGATGGCATCACAGACTCAATGGATATGAGTCTGAGTGAATTCCGGGCAATGGTGATGAACAGGGAGGCCTGGCATTCTGCAATTCTTGGTGTCGCAAAGAGTCGCACAAGACTGAGCATTTGAGTTGAACTGAACTGGAGAGTAATCAAAATAATAAATTTAGAAATGAAAATGGAAAAATTAAAACAGACAACAAAGAAACAGAAAAATTCATAAGAGATTACTGTGAGCAATTAAAGGTCACTAAAATGGATAACACTGACGAAATGGAAAAAATCCTAGAAAAGAATAACAGTCCATAACTGAGTGAGAAAGAAGTAGAAAATCTTAGGAGACGAATGAGAATCGTGGAAATTAAAGTTCAAATCAAGCATTTTTCAACAATCAAAATACCAGGACCAGATAGTTTCACAGATGAATCCCACTTTTTTTTTTTTTTTGGGGGGGGGGTGGATTTACCAAGAAAAGTTTTATTGAAGAACAAACAGTTAACCAACTCAAGACCTTTCCAAAAATTGCAGAGAGTGGTAAGCTCTCCAATTCATTCTATGAGGCCACCATCACCCTAATACCGAAACCAGACAAAGTTTCAACAAAGAAAGAAAACAACAGGCCAATATCACTAAACATATCGGTATACATAGATACAGAAATTTTCCTGCAATTTCTAACAAACAGAATCCAACAACGTATTGAGAAAATCTTACATCATTACATT
>NW_024076956.1:0-1691 GCF_014754425.2 Oryx dammah
TTTCTAATTTTATTGATTTGATTTTTCTCTCTTTGCTTCTTGATGAGCCTGGCTAATGGCTTGTCAATTTTATTTATCCTTTCAAAGAACCAGCTTTTGGCTTTGTTGATTTTTGCTGTGGTCTCCTTTGTTTCTTTTGCATTTATTTCTACCCTAATTTTTAAGATTTCTTTCCTTCTACTAACTCTGGGGTTCTCCAATTCTTCCTTTTCTAGTTGCTTTAGGTGTAGAGTTAGGTTATTTATTTGACTTTTTTCTTGTTTCTTGAGGTATGCTTGTATTGCTATGAACTTTCCTCTTAGCACTGCCTTTATAGTGTCTCACAGGTTTTGGGTTGTTGTGTTTTCATTTTCATTAGTTTCTATGCATATTTTGATTTCTTCTGTGATTTGTTGGTTATTCAACAGCATGTTGTTCAGCCTCCATATGTTGGAATTTTTAATAGTTTTCCTCTGTAATTGAGATTAATCTTAATGCATTATGGTCAGAAAAGATGCTTGGAATGATTCTGATCTTTTTGAATTTATCAAGGTTATATTTGTGGCCCAGGATGTGATCTATCCTCGAGAAGGTTCCATGAGCACTTGAGAAAAAGGTGAAATTCATTGTTTTGGGGTGAAATGTCCTATAGATATCAATTAGGTCTAACTGGTCTAATGTATCATTTAAAGTTTGCATTTCTTTGTTAATTTTCTGTTTAGTTGATCTGTCCATAGGTGTGAGTGGGGTATTAAAGTCTCCCACTATTATTGTGTTGTTGTTAATTTCCCCTTTCATACTTGTTAGCATTTGTCCTACATATTGCGGTGCTCCTATATTGGGTTCATATATATTTATAATTGTTATATCTTCTTCTTGGATTGATCCTTTGATCATTATGTAGTGGCCTTCTTTGTGTCTTTTCACAGCCTTTGTTTTAAAGTCTATTTTATCAGATATGAGTATTGCCACTCCTGCTTTCTTTTGGTCTCTATTTGCATGGAATACCTTTTTCCAACCCTTCACTTTCAGTCTGTATGTGTCCCTTGTTTTGAGGTGGGTCTCTTGTAAGCAGCATATAGAGGGTTCTTGTTTTTGTATCCATTCGGCCAGTCTTTGCCTTTTGGTTGGGGACATTCAACCCATTTACGTTTAAGGTAATTATTAATAAGTATGATCCCATTACCATTTACTTTATTGTTTTGGGTTCGGGTTTATACTCCCTTTTTGTGTTTCCTGTCTAGAGAATATCCTTTAGAATTTGTTGGAGAGCTGGTTTGGTGGTGCTGAATTCTCTCAGCTTTTGCTTGTCTATAAAGCTTTTGATTTCTCCTTCATATTTGAATGAGATCCTTGCTGGGTATAGTAATCTGGGCTGTAGGTTATTTTCTTTCATCACTTTAAGTATGTCTTGCCATTCCCTTCTGGCCTGAAGAGTTTCTATTGAGAGATCAGCTGTTATCCTTATGGGAATCCCCTTGTGTGTTATTTATTGTTTTTCCCTTGCTGCTTTTAATAGTTATTCTTTGTGTTTGATCTTTGTTAATTTGATTAATATGTGTCTTGGGGTGTTTTGCTTGGGTTTATCCTATTTGGAACTCTCTGGGTTTCTTGGACTTGGGTGATTATTTCCTTCCCCATTTTAGGGAAGTTTTCAACTATTATCTCCTCAAGGATTTTCTCATGGTCTTTCTTTTTGTCTTCTTCTTCTG
>NW_024076957.1:0-1690 GCF_014754425.2 Oryx dammah
AATAATATTATTATTTTTTTAAATCTTTTCTCTTTTTTTTTCTTTCTTCCTTCTGCTGCGTCTCTTTAACATTGTATTTTTGAAAATCTAACCTCTACTCTAGGTTTTTAATCTTTGCTTTTCGGTTTTTGTTGTCAATCTTGTACATTTCATAACCCAATCTTACCTGACAGCGAGATTACTGGCTTGACCACTCTCTCATCCTTTTGGACTCTCCTTTTTCTCCACCAGGTGGCCCCTGTCTCTCCCCCCCCTCCCCCCATCTCTTCTATATCCAACTCTGTGATTCTCTGTGTGTTCTAGATGGTGGAGAGCACCTAAGGAACTGATTACTGGCTGGACCTGTCTCTCTCCTTTTCATTCCTCTCTCTTACCCTCCTGGCAACCTCTGTCTACTTCCTCTCTCTCCTCTCCCCTGTATAACTCCGTAAATACCGCTGAGAGGTCCAGACTATGGAGCGCACATAAGGAAGTGACTATTGACTAGCTTGCTCTCTCCTCTTTTGATCTCACTGCATCTCATTCCAGTCACCTCTAACTACCCCCTCCCTCTTCTCTTCTCCATGTAACCCAGTGAACCTCTCTGGGTGCCCCTCAATGTGGAGAAACCTTTCATCTTTAGCCTAGATACTATATCATTGGTGCTGTATAGATGGAGAAGTCTAGAGACCACTGTAAAAATAAAACCAAAAACCAGAAGCAGGAGGCTTAAGTCCAAAGCTTGAGAACATCAGAGAACTCCTGAATTCAGGGAACATTAAGCAATAGGAGCTCATCAAATGCCTCCAAACCTACACTGAAACAAAGCTCCACCCAAGGGCCAACAAGTTCCGGAGCAAGACATATCACACAAATTCTCCAGCAACACAGGAACACACCCCTGAGCCTCAATATACAGGCAGTTCAAAGTTACTCCAAAACTTTAGACGTCTCATAACCCATTACTGGTCACTCCACTGCACTCCAGAGAGAAGAAACCCAGCTCCACCCACCAGACCTCCAACACAAGCTTCCCTAACCAGGAAACCTGGACAAGCCACTGATACAACCCCACCCACAGTGAGGAAGCTCCACAATAAAGAGAACTCCACAAATTACCAGAATATAAAAAGGCCATTCCAAACGCAGCAATATAACCAAGATGAAGAGACAGAGGAATACCCAACAGGTAAAGGAGCAGGAGAAATGCCCACCAAACCAGACAAAAGAGGAAGAGATAGGGAATCTACCTGAGAAAGAATTCCGAATATTGATAGTGAAAATGATCCAAAATCTTGAAGTCAAAATGGAATCACAGATAAATAGCCTAGAGACAAGGATTGAGAAGATGCAAGAAAGGTTCAATAAGGACCTAGAAAAAATAAAAAAGAGTCAATATACAATGAATAATGCAATAAATGAGATCAGAAACACTCTGGAGGCAACAAATAATAGAATAACGGAGGCAGAAGATAGGATTAGTGAAATAGAAGACAGAATGGTAGAAATAAATGAATCAGAGAGGAAAAAAGAAAAACGAATTAAAAGAAATGAGGACAATCTCAGAGACCTCCAGGACAATATGAAATGCTCCAACATTCGAATTATAGGAGTCCCAGAAGAAGAAGACAAAAAGAAAGACCATGAGAAAATCCTTGAGGAGATAATAGTTGAAAACTTCCCTAAAATGGGGAAGGAAATAATCACCCAA
>NW_024076958.1:0-1689 GCF_014754425.2 Oryx dammah
CCGTTTCCTCCTCATAGCTCGAGATGAGAGTTCCTTTCCCTGCTTCGTCGGGAAAGGATTCCCGGCTTTCCTGTCGCATCTCGGAGGAGGCACTCTCCACAGGAAAGTCGAGAGGAACTCCAGGGGTCGTGCCACCATTCCCAATGTGCACAAAATGTCTCAGTCCACTCCAGAAGAACCTGATTTCCCTGCACTTCCTCGACATGCACGCCGAGGATCGACTCACACCACAGTGGCACGTGTGACAGCCCTGTCGGAAAGCCTCACGGAAAAGCCTCCAAAGAATGACACAGATCCCTGTATCAAGGCGCCGGGAAGCCTAACACGGCTGCTCCAGCTAGTGAGGAAAGCGGAACTGCATGTCCTCACTCGAGATTAGGACTGACCCCCCTGCGGAGCCTCCAGTGGTACCCCAAGATCCATGTCAGCACTTTAGAGGAATCCTCAGGTTAGGGTCTCAAGCCACACGAGGTCTTAGGACCCGACACTTACTGGAGAGGAATCCCGAGAGGCCCCACGCAACTCGCATGGAGACTGGCCTTTCCTGAGGCCAATAGGGAGGGTCCCAGAGGTCCCCGTCGTAACTCGAGAAGGTCCCGCCGCAACTTGAGAAAATCCATGAGGTTCTCCCCTCCAGGCGAGATGAGGCCCTTTTCCGCTGAGGCCTCTCGAGGCGAATCACCCCTTCCCTCTTGAACTTCGAAAGGGTTCTTCACACCCTTGCTACAACTCTAGAAGTTCCCCGACATACCCGCCTCCACTCGAGAGGAACACCTAGGGTCCCGCCCACATCAAGAAGAGCCCCATTTCCTCCTCATAGCTCGAGATGAGGGTTCCTTTCCCTGCTTCGTCGGGAAAGGACTCCCGATTTTCTTGTTACATCGCGGACGAGGCGCTCTCCACAGGAAAGTCGAGAGGAACTTCAGGGGTCGTGCCACCATTCCCAATGTGCACAAAATGTCTCATTCCACACCAGAAGAAACTGATTTCCCTGCACTTCCTCGACATGCACGCCGAGGATCGACTCACACCACCGTGGAACGTGTGACAGCCCTGCTGGAAAGCCTCGTGGGAAAGCCTCGCGGGAAAGCCTCCAAAGAATGCCACAGATCCCTGTATCAAGGCGACGGGAAGCCTGCCACGACTGCTTCAGCTTGTGAGGAAAGCGCACGTGCATGTCCCCACTCGAGACGAGGGCTGACTCCCTGGTGGAGCCTCCAGAAGGACCCCAAGATCCATGTAAGCACTGGAGGGGAATGCTCAGGTTGCGTCATAGGTTCCACATGAGGTCTTAGGCCCCGGCACCGACTACAGAGGATTCCCGACAGGCCACTCGCAAATCCCATGGAGATTGGCCTTTCCTGAGGCCACAAGGGAGGGTCCCAGAGGTCCCCGTCGTAACAGGAGAAGGTCCCGCCGCAACTCGAGAATATCCAGGAGGTTCTCCCCTCCAGGCGAGATGAGGACCTTTTCCGCTGAGGCGTCTCCAGACAAATCACCCCTTCCCTCTTGAACTTCGAAACGGTCCTTTACACCCTTGCTACAACTCAAGAAGTTCCACGACATACCCGCCTCCACTCGACAGGAACACCGAGGGTCCCGCCCACATCAAGGGGAGCCCCGTTTCCTCCTCATATCTCGAGATGAGAGTTCCTTTCCCTGCTTCGTCGGGAAAGGATTCCCGGCTTT
>NW_024076959.1:0-1689 GCF_014754425.2 Oryx dammah
TCATGAGAAATCTGTAAGCAGGTCAAGAAGCAGCAGTTAGAACTGGACATGGAACAAAGATTGGTTCCAAACTGGGAAAGAATTATGTCAAGGCTGAATATTGTCACCCTGCTTATTTAACTTATATATGCATAGTCAGTCAGTCAGTTCAGTTGCTCAGTCGTGTCCGACTCTTTGCGGCCTCACGAATCGCAGCACGCCAGGCCTCCCTGTCCATCACCAACTCCTGCAGTTCACTCAGACTCACGTCCATTGAGTAGTGATGCCATCCAGCCATCTCATCCTCTGTCATCCCCTTCTCCTCCTGACCCCAATCCCTCTCAGCATCACAGTCTTTTCCAATGAGTCAACTCTTCGCATGAGGTGGCCAAAGTACTGGAGTTTCAGCTTTAGCATCGTTCCATCCAAAGAAATCCCAGGGCTGATCTCCTTCAGAATGGACTGGTTGGATCTCCTTGTAGTCCAAAGGACTCTCAAGAGTCTTCTCCAACACCACACTTCAAAAGCATCAATTCTTCAGCGCTCAGCCTTCTCCACAGTCCAACTCTCACATCCAAACATGACTACTGGAAAAACCATAGCCTTGACTAGACAGACCTTAGTCGGCAAAGTAATGTCTCTGCTTTTGAATATGCTATCTAGGTTGATCATAGCTTTCCTTCCAAGGAGTAAGTGTCTTTTAATTTCATGGCTGCAGTCACCATCTGCAGTGATTTTGGAGCCCAGAAAAATAAAGTCTGACACTGTTTCCACTGTTTCCCCATCTATTTTCCATGAAGTGACGGGACCAGATGCCATGATCTTCGTTTTCTGAATGTTGAGCTTTAAGCCAACTTTTTCACTCTCCTCTTTCACTTTCATCAAGAGGCTTTTTAGTTCCTCTTCACTTTCTGCCATAAGGGTGGTGTCATCTGCATATCTGAGCTTATTGATATTTCTCCTGGCAATCTTGATTCCAGCTTGTGTTTCTTCCAGTCCAGCGTTTCTCATGATGTACTCTGCATAGAAGTTAAATAAGCAGGGTGACAATATACAGCCTTGACGCACTCCTTTTCTTATTTGGAACCAGTCTGTTGTTCCATGTTCAGTTCTAACTGTTGCTTCCTGACCTGCATACAGATTTCTCAAGAGGCAGGTCAGGTGGTCTAGTATTCCCATCTCTCTCAGAATTTTCCACAGTTTATTGTGATCCACATAGTCAAAGGCTTTGGCATAGTCAATAAAGCAGAAATAGATGTTTTTTCTGTAACTCTCTTGCTTTTTCCATGATCCAGCAGATGTTGGCAATTGATCTCTGGTTCCTCTGCCTTTTGTAAAACCAGCTTGAACATCAGGGAGTTCACGGTTCACGTAGTGTTGAAGCCTGACTTGGAGAATTTTGAGCATTACTTTACTAGCATGTGAGATGAGTGCAATTGTGCAGTAGTTTGAGCATTCTTTGGCATTGCCTTTCTTTGGAATTGCAATGAAAACTGACCTTTTCCAGTCCTGTGGCCACTGCTGAGTTTTCCAAATTTGCTGGCATATTGAGTGCAGCACTTTCACAGCATCATCTTTCAGGATTTGAAATAGCTCCACTGGAATTCCATCACCTCCTCTAGCTTTGTTCATAGTGATGCTTTCTTTTTTTTTTTTTTTTTAGTTTATTTACTTATTTATTTTTTATTTTACTTTACAATTCTGTATTGG
>NW_024076960.1:0-1689 GCF_014754425.2 Oryx dammah
TGTTATCAGAAGAAGTCAGGGAGGATGCTTACTGTACTGATAAAGGTCATCAGATGGGACCAGAGTACCCAGCCCAGTCTTGGAGGAAGAAATGAATCAGGAAACCAACATGATACCTTTAGAAACTGTTCAGCCTAGGAATAAATTTAACCAAGGCGATGAAAAACCTAAGACTATAAGACTTGAGGAAAGAAATGAAAGACAACACAAATAAATGGAAAGGTATATTGTGGTCATGGATTCAGTTCAGTTCAGTTCAGTTCAGTCGCTCAGTCGTGTCTGACTCTTTACGACCCCATGAATCGCAGCACGCCAGGCCTCCCTGTCCATCACCATCTCCCGGAGTTCACTCAGACTCACGTCCATCGAGTCCGTGATGCCATCCAGCCATCTCATCCTCGGTCGTCCCCCTCTCCTCCTGCCCCCAATCCCTCCCAGCATCAGAGTCTTTTCCAATGAGTCAACTCTTCGCATGAGGTGGCCAAATACTGGAGTTTCAGCTTTAGCATCATTCCTCCCAAAGAAATCCCAGGGTTGATCTCCTTCAGAATGGACTGGTTGGATCTCCTTGCACTCCAAGGGACTCTCAAGAGTCTTCTCCAACACCACAGTTCAAAAGCATCAATTCTTCCGTGCTCAGCCTTCTTCACAGTCCAACTCTCACATCCATACATGACCACAGGAAAAACCATAGCCTTGACTAGAAGGACCTTAGTCAGCGAAGTAATGTCTCTGCTTTTGAATATACTATCTAGGTTGGTGATAACTTTTCTTCCAAGGAGTAAGTGTCTTTTAATTTTATGGCTGCATGGATTAGTAGAATCAATATCCTTAAAATGTCCATACTATTCAAAACATTGTACAGACTGAATGTAACCCTTAACAAAATATAGGACTAGAGCAAATTAGTTGAAAATTTGTATGGAACTATAAAAGACCCAGAATAGCCAAAGAAATCTTGAGAAAGAAGAATACAACTGGAGATATCATACTTCCAGACTTGGAACTATACTATAGAATTACAGCAATCAAAATAGTATGATTTTGGCACAAAAATAGACCCATGAATCAGTGGTACAGAAGAGAATCCAGGAATAAAACCATGTTCATATGATCAATTAATCTACAACAAAGGAGGCAAGAATATACAATGGGGAAAAGAGTCTCTTTAATAAACAGTGTTGGAAAACTGAAGAGCTACATGCTAAAGAATGAATCTATATAATTTTCTTATATTATGTACCAAAATAAGCTCAAAATGGATTAAAGACTGAAATGTAAGACCAAATGCCATAAAATTCCTAGAAAAACATAGGCAATAAAACTTTGACATCAGTCTTAGTGATACTTTTTTGTATATGTCTTCTTGCTGCTGCTGCTGCTGCTGCTGCTAAGTCGCTTTAGTCGTGTCTGACTCAGTGCGACCCCATAGACGGCAGCCCACCAGGCTCCCCGGTCCCTGGGATTCTCCAGGCAAGAATACTGGAGTGGGCTGCCATTTCCTTCTCCAATGCATGAAAGTGAAAAGTGAAAGTGAAGTTGTTTCTTAGGCAAGGAAAACAAAATAAAAAATGAACAAATGGGATTACATCAAGCTAAAAAGCTTTTCATAGCAAAGAAAACCACCAACAAAATGTAAAGTTGAAAATATTTTGGCAAATGATATATTTGATTAGGGGTTTATATCTA
>NW_024076961.1:0-337 GCF_014754425.2 Oryx dammah
GAACCTTGTGCTAGCGTCACCCCAGAACCTCGTGCAAGCGCATGCCGGCCAGCCCTACCCCGGAATATTGAACGAGAGCTCCCCACCCCCTTTTCTACCCAGGCTGCAGGGCGCCATCTCTCTCTTCTTGTGCGCGCGGGGCCCCACGCCGCAGGCGACACGGGCCTCTCTTCCTGGGAACACGGGATCAGCCCTCTTCTGTGCACGTGTGGCGCGACGCGAGGCTCCACTACTTCAGTGCGCCAGGCCTCCTGGCCTGGCGGTGAAAACCCCAGGAGCTGCGCGGGTGGCGGAGCAGGAGCCCCCACGCCTTCCTACACACGTGCAGGGACAGCCT
>NW_024076961.1:437-782 GCF_014754425.2 Oryx dammah
TTTGATTGCCCGAGCAGACCATCCCTCCTCTCAGTACGCGGGGCCCCTTCCTGACCACGCGACGCTAACTGACCCCTGCCTCCTGGGCGCGTGGCGCAAGCCCCGCTTTTGTGCACTCCCGTAGCCCCAGGCGTCGGGTGTCCTTCCTCTCACACGAAGAGCTCCCCAGTCGAAAGCCCTGTTCCCTCAACTGCCAAGAAGGGGGTCCGCACTCGTGGGCGCCTCGGCCTCCACTGGTCATGGATCGTTTCCCCACCGCGGGCCCTGTGTTCTCAACCGCTCACCGAGCGGTCCCCACTCGCAGGCAGCACGCCCTCAACTGGGCATGGAGGGGACTCGAGCCTG
>NW_024076961.1:882-1689 GCF_014754425.2 Oryx dammah
GGAGCCTCGCGTCGCGCCACACGTGCACAGAAGAGGGCTGATCCCGTGTTCCCAGGAAGAGAGGCCCGTGTCGCCTGCGGCGTGGGGCCCCGCGCGCATAAGAAGAGAGAGATGGCGCCCTGCAGCCTGGGTAGAAAAGGGGGTGGGGAGCTCTCGTTCAATGTTCCGGGGTAGGGCTGGCCGGCATGCGCTTGCACGAGGTTCTGGGGCGACGCTAGCACAAGGTTCTGGTGCCCCGCCGTGCGCACAGGAATGGGAGGGCTTGCGCCGCCTGTGCAGGAAGGGGAGTTTCGTGCCCCGCAAGCCTGGGTGCTGGGAAGGCAACTGTTCCCCGGCGCGCAGGAAGCTGGGTCTCCTGCAGGCCGCAAGCACAGGATGAGGGGGCATGCGCCGCGGGGGGCGGGGTCCACCCCGTGTGCAAGAAGGCAGGGCTCATGCCCTGCAGCCTTCTCAGGAAGGCGTCTGCAGCCGCGCGTGCCGGTGGACCCTGTGCCAACATGAAAGTGGGGCTCGCTCTTCGCGCAGAGGAAAGGGGGCACCCTCCGCTCTCGCCAGGAGAAGCGCGGGTACTGCGCGCGCATGCGCGCGCACCTTGGGGTGGCTTGCAGCTCTGGGTCAGGGAGCTGGACTCGCTAGGGCTGCAGTGAGCTGTCCTGAGGCTGGCAGGGGCGGGGAGAGGCTTGCTTGGGATCTCCCGCCGCTTTGGGGAGTAGGGAGCTGCGGCCTAAGGCTGCGCAACCGGCTAGCGGTGACCTGGAGTGGCGCAGGGCCAAGTGGCTCATCTTTTCAAGCCACACAAGTTGCACA
>NW_024076962.1:0-1689 GCF_014754425.2 Oryx dammah
TGTCTACAAGACAGTAAGAGAAGTCTGATCCAAACCAACCCTGACAAAATCTGGATTGTGGACTTCAACCCTCTGGTGCTGCTAAGTTGCTTCAGTCATGTCCGACTCTGTGTGACCCCAGAGACGGCAACCCTCTAGAACTGTGGAAAAATACAAAGTTCTGCTGTTTAAGGCACAAAGTGTGTCCCTTTCTGTTACAGTTCCCTGCAGACTGTTAGGGCTTAGTAGGTGGCACTAGTGGTAAAGAACCTGCCTGCCTATGCAGGAGACACAAGAGATGCTGGTTCAGTTCCTGGGCTGGGAAGATACCCTGGAGGGAGGGCATGGCAACCTACTCCAGTACTCTTGCCTGGAGAATCCCATGGACAGAGGAGCCTGGCGGGCTACAGTCCAAAGCGCTGCAAGGAGTTGGACATGACTGAAGCGACTTGGCACATATGCACACAGATTTACTAATACAAGGTCCTACACACTTCTTCATTTTTCCCAGATATTTTTTTCTGTAATGTTATTCAAGGCCGTATCTGGAATTCAGGTTCTGAGACTTTTCTGCACCTCTTCCTAGTGTTCGTCACTTCCTTTTCTTGAAGCCTGTTCTTATTGTTATTGCCTCACATGAGTTTATTTTGTAGCTTCTGTTATTTAGCTGCTGCATTCAAAGGGACCTGACCCTGGTTTACCTTCATATCAGAGGACAAAATTTCCAAATGCTATCCTTGAGGCCAGACACATACATTCATTTTAGAGACCGATCAGATTTCTCCCCCAAATTAAACAAACAAACAAAAAGTATTAGAAATGGTTACTATATATTAGTCTCAAATTAAAAACAAAAAGTGGGGCTACAAATCAAAGTTACAATAGTACTAGCTTTTCAATTTCTTTTTTCTAAGCTTCTAATTTTATACTCATCCTTCCGTGTCATATCTTTTTGTCTAGACAGTGTGTTGAAAAGCAGAGACGTTACTCCGCTGCCAAAGGTCCGTATAGTAAAGGCTCTGCTCTTCCCAAAGGTTGTGAGACCTGGACTGAAAGAAGGAAGAGCACCAAAGAATTGATGTCCTTGAACTATGGTGCTGGAGAAGACTCCTGAGAGTCCTGTGGACAGTCAGGAGATCAAACTATTCAGTCCTAAGGAAAATGAACCCTGAATATTCGTTGGAAGGACTGATGCTGAAGCTGAAGCTCCAGTATTTTGGTCACCTGATGCAAACAGCCAACTCATTGGAAAAGTCGCTGATGCTAGGAAAGATTGAGGGCAGAAGGAGAAGGGGGCATCAGAGGATGTGATGGTTGGATGGCATCACTGACACAATAGTTTAAGTAAACTCCAAGAGTTGGTGATGGACAGGTAGGCCTAGTTTGCTGCAGTCCATGGGGTCACAAAGAGTCGGACACGACTGAGCGACTGAACTCACTGACTGAGGGACAGGGAGCCTGGAGTGCTGTAGTCCATGGGGTTGCAGAGTGGGACATGACTAGGTGACTGAACAACAATAACATAGCTGATTGACAATACTGTGATAATTTCCGATGGCCAGAAAAGGGATTCAGCCATACATAACACGTGTATCCATTCTCCCCCAAACTCCTCTCCCATCCAGGCTGCCACATATCATTAAGCAGACTTCCCTGTGCTATCCAGTAGGGCCTTGCTGGTTATCCATGTTAATTACAGCAGTGTAGCAC
>NW_024076963.1:0-1689 GCF_014754425.2 Oryx dammah
CTGCTGCAGACTGTTCTCTGGATAAGTGTGAGCTCTCAGCTCGTGTCTCTATGTTTGTGTGTGTTTATTGGTAAACAATGTTTTCATATTTATCTGCATCCTGTTTTGTTTCAAGTTAACTACAATTTTTCAGCACACTGGATTTTCTTCATGTTTCCCTCACAATATATTTACATTGATCCTTCCATTTTCTTTTTCAGAAGTACTGCACCACAATTTAGGTAAGTTTTCTGACAACTCCCTACTCCAAAATGCCTTTAAAAAACCTCTTTTTGAGTGACTTGAATATTCTCTGCCTTTTTATCTGTATGTCATCTACGGACTCGATCTTCTCCTGGGCATATACACGTTTCTCTCCAAATGCTGTGCTGGCCTTCTCCTCATTAAGTTCTGTCATTGTCTATTTCCTACATCCCATTCTTTCTCTTTGTACTCCACACCACTCTCCCCCTAGAAACATTGGCTTCTTTTGTCTCCGGAGATTTCCCATAGTTTCACTAAGACGTGGTGAGATAAAGGGCATTCAACGAGTAGCCACCTGGTTTATACCCTATATGTATTTCTTGAGATACCAAATCTTTGGACCACTGTCAGAAATTTCAAAGATTAGGACCCGCGTTTATACAACTGGTGTTTTTTCCCCAAACCTGGAGAGATTTCTTGTTTGGCACTTTTCGCTCTCTTTTGTCCTGTGAAAGATGAGTCAGTTCTGATGTCCTTCTGTGGTCAAACGTAATCCTGACTCTAAGTCTTCCGCTGATATTGATCCTAGTCCCAAGCGTTCCTTCCTTGCATGCACGTGTGCTAAGTCACTTCAGTCATCTCTGATTCTTTGCAACCCCATGGACTATAGCCTGCCTGGTCCTCTGTCCATGGGATTCTCCAGGCAAGAATACTGGAGTGGGTTGCCATTTCCTTCTCCAGGGGACCTTCCTAAACCGGGGATGGAACCTGGATCTCCTGTACCACAGGCGGTCTCCTGCACATCAGGCAAATAACTGAGCTACCAGGGAAGCCTCCAAAGGCTCAGCAGCAAACAAACACTTCACACGATGGTGCCTGTTTGCACGGCACCCTGAAAAAAGAAAGTCCACTGAGCGATGAATGATGGATATTGTTTGCCCTAGTGGATTTATTCTACCTCCTTTCATTGAGTCATTATCTGTCTTTGCTACATTTGCTCTGGGAGTTGGATATGGGGGTGGTGGGATGTAATACAACAATGCCTCTGACTGCAGGATGTCTTGTGGAGCATCACCTTTCCAATTCCCACAATAGTGGTTCATTTGACCTACGGAGTAAACTATAGAAGGGTTTCAAATTTCTGCCCTCTTTTTTTTTTTTGTCTTTGGGCTTGCATTTTGACAAAATATTTTTTTTCCTTCTTCTTTTTTCTTCAGAGAAGATGAAACAAGAAAAAGGCAAGTGAAAAAAAAAGTTTTTGCATGTTCTTAACTGTTGTTTCATCTTTTATTTGCATCTTAAAATATGTTCTATCATTTTCTTTAACCTAACTTCCATCTTTCCCATCCTTTCCTTCTTTTACTCTACCACACACTTCCCCTGTAAAGATCAGCCTCTTTTGAATTGCTTTTTTCTTCTTTCCTTTTGCTCGGATAAGACTGCACAGGAAAAAGGCAAGTCAAAATTTATTTGCCTGTTCTTATTTGTTGTTTAATCTGTAACTTG
>NW_024076964.1:0-1688 GCF_014754425.2 Oryx dammah
AAAACCTCGAGGGAAAGCCCCCAAAGAATGCCACAGATCCCTTTATCAAGGTGCCGGGAAGCCTGTCACGGCTGCTCCAACTCGTGGGGAAAGCGGACGTGCATGTCCCCACTCGAGACAAGGACTGACTCCCCTGTGGAGCCTCCAGATGTACCCCAAGATCCATGTCAGCATTGTAGAGGAATCCTCAGATTCTGTCATAGATTCCACAAGAGGTCTTAGGCCCAGGCACCGACTGCAGAGGAATCCCGACAGGCCATTCGGAACTCGCATGGAGACTGGCCTTTCCTGAGGCCACAAGGGAGGGTCCCAGAAGTCCCCGTTGTAACTCGAGAAGGTCCCACCCCAACTCGAGAATATCCAGGAGGTTCTCCCCTCCAGGCGAGATGAGGCCCTTTTCCGCTTAGGCGTCTCGAGCCAAATCACCTCTTCCCTCTTGAACTTCGAAAGGGTCCTTCACAACCTTGCTGCAACTCAAGAAGTTCCCCGACATACCCGCCTCCACTCGACAGGAAGACCGAGGGTCCCGCCCACATCAAGAGGAGCCCCGTTTCCTCCTCATAGCTCGAGATGAGGGTTCCTTTCCCTGCTTCGTCGGACAAGGATTCCTGGCTTTCCTGTCGCATCTCTGAGGAGGCGCTGTACACAGGAAAGTGGAGCGGAACTCCAGACGTCGTACCACCGTTCCCAATATGCACAAAATGTCTCAGTCCACTCCAGAAGAACCTAATTTGCTGCACTTCCTCGACATGCACGCCCAGGATCAACTCACACCACAGTGAAATTTGTGACAGCCCTGTCGGAAAGCCTCGTGGGAAAGCCTCCACAGAATGCCACAGATCCCTCTATCAAGGCGCCAGGAATGCTGCCACGGCTGCTCCAGCTCGTGAGGAAAGCGGACGTGCATGTCCCCACTCGAGACGAGGACTGACTCCCCTGTGGAGCCTCTAGAAGTACCCCAAGATCCATGTCAGCACTGGAGAGGAAACCTCAGGTTCCTTCATAGACTCCACACGAGGTCTTAGGCCCCTGCACCGACTGCAGAGGAATCCGGACAGGCCCATCGCAACTCGCATGGAGACTGGCCTTTCCTGAGCCCACAAGGGAGGGTCCCAGAGGTCCCCGTCCTAACTCGAGAAGGTCCCACCGCAACTCGAAAATATTCAAGAGGTTCTCACTTCCAGGCGAAATGAGGCCCTTTTCCGCTGAGTCGTCTCGAGGCAAATCACCCCTTCCCTCTTGAATTTCGAAAGGGTCCTTCAAACCTTGGCTGCAACTGAAGAAGTTCCCCGACATACCCGCCTCAAATCGACAGGAACACCGAGGGTTCCGCCCACATAAAGAGGAGCCCCGTTTCCTCCTCATAGCTCGAGATGAGGGTTTCTTTCCCTGCTTCGTCGGGAAAGGATTCCCGGCTTTCCTGTCGCATCTCGGAGGAGGCGCTCTCCACAGGAAAGTCGAGAGCAATTCCAGGGGTCGTGCCTCCATTCCCAAAGTGCACAAAATGTCTGAGTCCTCTCCAGAAGAACCTGATTTCTCTGCACTTCCTCCACATGCACGGCGAGGATCGACTCACACCACAGTGGCAGTTGTGACAGCACTGTCGGAAAGGCTCTTGGGAAAGCCTCCAAAGAATGCCACAGATCCCTATATCAAGGCGCTGGGATGCCTGCCACAGCTGCTCCAGC
>NW_024076965.1:0-1688 GCF_014754425.2 Oryx dammah
ATAAATGTCAAGAAAGTGAAAGAGAAAAGGCTTAGCCCCCAGGCTGCATTGTTTTTCCCTTATTTGCCTTGTCCGGCCTGTCCTCTTGGGCAGTTCCCTTTTCGGAGCTGTAGACCCTGGGCTCTCAGGGTTTTAAGAGTCCGAACATCCGCCAGGTCACACCAAGTCGTATCGTGCTCATCCAAGTTTCCTCCACGTGGGAAGACCTTGAAAGTCCTGTCAGAGGGTCTTCCTAGTTGGAAAAATTAAAACGTATCTGGTGGAAATGTGGATTGTTGCCAGGAGATCAGGGCTGGCCAGCTCCTCATTTCTCGAGTGCAGACTCAGGACACAGCTCAGTCCCCACGCTCGGTGTGTCCACTCTGGAGAGGAACCCTGGTGAGGAGACGTGACCTCCCAGATGTACCTGCCCTGAGGAGCAGGTGGAGCCTGACTCAGGCTCATTGTTATTTTACACAGAAAGCGTGAAGGCTCTCGGGTCCATTTGTCTTCCTTGTTTCTAAGGGTGAGCGTGAGGGTGGTTCACTCCCCCCGCCCTGAGGCACTTGTTCTCAGCATATCTGCTCTTCTCTCTGTGCCCCCGAGGGTTCACTAGAGCCACCTTTTTAGAAATGAAGGTGCTGAGGGTTCCCCGGAGGTTTTATTAAAGCATCTCAGTAAAGGGAGCGTCTTATGAATTGAGTTTAACGGGTGCTGAACTCAAGCGGCATCCCCACCTCCGACCGTGAGGATGGGGTTGGGGGCGGGACATCGGCAGAACCCCTGATGAACTCCTGGGGATGGGGAAGGTGGCAGGAAGGAGGGGGAGGTCTGTTCCTTGTGGGGTGTCCACGGATTGTACCGCACCCCTCACTGATGAGCACATAGGCCGTTTCCAAACACTTGCCACTGTTCTGGAGGAAACAATCACTGCCCAGCTCCTACTCAGTGTCGTAGAATATGTTTCTAGAATTGGAGTGTAAACATCTGCTTTATTCATTCCATCCTCTGTTCATTCCCCCATCCATCCAGCCAGCCAGCCATCTGTTCACCCATCTGTCCACTCACTAATTCATCCATCCACCCATCCACTCATTTATCCATCCATCCATCCATCCATCTATACAAATTTCCTTCCTCCCTCCCCCGATCCCTTCCTTCCATCCTTCGTTCCTCAGTAGAACTTTACATTTTTGTGCAGATTGCTATTTTATTCCTCTTAAGTTTAATCATAGGGTATTTCTATTCCCCCACCACCTTGCTCTTTTGGATTGCATCCTTTCTCCACTGCAATTTCCAACAGTTACATGATTCTTTTGCCAACAATAACTCTGGAGAATTGTTAGCATCTGACTCCCTGACAGAGCTGTTCTATTATCAACATCTTTCCGCTGATACTTTTGGGTTTTTCAAGTAGGCCATTATATCATCTTTCATCAGTGGCTATTTTCTTTCCCTCTTTCAGCAACCACAATTATTATTGAATTTTCTTGCCTGATAGCACCTTCTAGAACCTTCAGAGCATTGATAATTAACAGAGGTGATCACAGGATCCTTGACTTCTCCCTGACTTTAATTTGTAACACATCACTATTCAGTGTGATTTTGGCCCTTGGCCTGAAACAGCTGTTTTTAAAGAGTTTTTAACAGGAAGATGTTCAATTCTATCCAATGAAGTGGGCGACAGAAGATGAGATGGTCAGGTGGCA
>NW_024076966.1:0-834 GCF_014754425.2 Oryx dammah
GCAGAGGAATCCCGACAGGCCCCTCGCAACTCGCATGGAGACAGGCCTGTCCTGAGGCCAAAAGAGAGGGTCCCAGAGGTCCCCGTTGTAACTCGAGAAGGTCCCGCCGCAACTCGAGAAAATCCAGGAGGTTCTCCCCTCCAAGCGAGATGAGGCCCTTTTCCGCTGAGGCGTCTCGAGGCAAATCACCCCTTCCCTCTTGAACTTCGAAAGGGTCCTTCACACCCTTGCTGCAACTCAAAAAGTTCCCCGACATACACGCCTCCACTCGAGAGGAACACCGAGGGTCCCGCCCACATCCAGAGGAGCCCCGTTCCCTGCTCAAAGCTCGAGATGAGGGTTCCTTTCCCTGCTTCGTCGGGAAAGGATTCCCGGCTTTGTTGTCGCATCTCGGAGGCTTCGCTCTCCACAGGAAAGTCGAGAGGAACTCCAGGGGTCGTGCCACCATTGCCAAAGTGCACAAAATGTCTCAGTCCACTCCAGAAGAACCTGATTTTTCTGCACTTCCTCGACATGCACGCCGAGGATCGACTCACACCACAGTGGCATGTGTGACAGCCCTGTCGCAAAGCCTCGTGGGAAAGCCTCCAAATAATGCCACAGGTCCCTGTATCAAGGCGCCGTGAAGCCTGCCACGGCTGCTCCAGCTAGTGAGGAAAGCGGACGTGCATGTCCCCACTCGAGACGAGGACTGACTCCCCTGTGGAGCCCCCAGAAGTACCCCAAGAACCATGTCAGCACTGGAGAGGAATCCTCAGGTTCCGTCATACACTCCACACGAGGTCTTAGGCCCCGGCACCGACTGCAGAGGAATCCCGACAGGCCCCTCGCACC
>NW_024076966.1:934-1688 GCF_014754425.2 Oryx dammah
AATCACCCCTTCCCTCTTGAACTTCGAAAGGGTCCTTCACACCCTTGATGCAACTCAAGAAGTTCCCCGACATAACCGCCTCCACTCGAGAGGAACACCGAGGGTCCGGCCCACATCAAGAGGAGCCCCGTTTCCTCCTCAAAGCTCGAGATGAGGGTTCCTTTCCCTGCTTCGTCGGGAAAGGACCCAGGCTTTGCTTTCGCATCTCGGAGGCGCTGCTCTCCACAGGAAAGTCGAGAGGAACTCCAGGGGTCGTGCCACCATTCCCAATGTGCACAAAATGTCTCAGTCCACTCCAGAAGAACCTGATTTCCCTGCACTTCCTCGAAATGCACGCCGAGGATCGACTCACACCACATTGGTACGTGGGACAGCCGTGTCGGAAAGCCTCGTGAGAAAGCCTCCAAAGAATACCCCAGATCCCTGTATCTAGGCGCCGGGAAGCCTGCCACGGCTGCTCCAGCTCTTCAGGAAATCGGACGTGCATGTCCCCACTGGAGACGAGGATTGGCTACCGTGTGGAGAACCCAGAAGTATCCCAAGATCCAAGTCAGCACTGGAGAGGAAACCTCAGGTTCCGTCATAGACTCCACTCGAGGTCTAAGGCCCAGGCACCGACTACAGAGGAATCCCGACAGGCCCCTCGCAACTCGCATGGAGACTGGCCTGTCCTGAGGCCACAATGTATTGTCCAAGAGGTCCCCGTCGTAACTTGAGAAGGTCCCGCCGCAACTCGAGAAAATCCATGAGTTTC
>NW_024076967.1:0-1688 GCF_014754425.2 Oryx dammah
CTGCTGCAGACTGTTCTCTGGATAAGTGTGAGCTCTCAGCTCGTGTCTCTATGTTTGTGTGTGTTTATTGGTAAACAATGTTTTCATATTTATCTGCATCCTGTTTTGTTTCAAGTTAACTACAATTTTTCAGCACACTGGATTTTCTTCATGTTTCCCTCACAATATATTTACATTGATCCTTCCATTTTCTTTTTCAGAAGTACTGCACCACAATTTAGGTAAGTTTTCTGACAACTCCCTACTCCAAAATGCCTTTAAAAAACCTCTTTTCGAGTGACTTGAATATTCTCTGCCTTTTTATCTGTATGTCATCTACGGACTCGATCTTCTCCTGGGCATATACACGTTTCTCTCCAAATGCTGTGCTGGCCTTCTCCTCATTAAGTTCTGTCATTGTCTGTTTCCTACATCCCATTCTTTCTCTTTGTACTCCACACCACTCTCCCCCTAGAAACATTGGCTTCTTTTGTCTCCGGAGATTTCCCATAGTTTCACTAAGACGTGGTGAGATAAGGGGCATTCAACGAGTAGCCACCTGGTTTATACCCTATATGTATTTCTTGAGATACCAAATCTTTGGACCACTGTCAGAAATTTCAAAGATTAGGACCCGCGTTTATACAACTGGTATTTTTTCCCCAAACCTGGAGAGATTTCTTGTTTGGCACTTTGCGCTCTCTTTTGTGCTATGAAGGGTGAGTCAGTTCTGATGTCCTTCTGTGGTCAAACGTAATCCTGACTCTAAGTCTTCCGCTGATATTGATCCTAGTCCCAAGCGTGCCTTCCTTGCACGCACGTGTGCTAAGTCGCTTCAGTCATCTCTGACTCTCTGCAGCCCCATGGACTATAGCCTGCCTGCTCCTCTGTCCATGGGGTTCTCCAGGCAAGAATACTGGGGTGGGTTGCCATTTCCTTCTCCAGGGGACCTTCCTAAACCGGGGATGGAACCTGGATCTCCTGTACCACAGGCGGTCTCCTGCACGTCAGGCAAATACCTGAGCTACCAGGGAAGCCTCCAAAGGCTCAGCAGCAAACAAACCCTTCACACGATGGTGCCTGTTTGCACGGCACCCTGAAAAAAGAAGGTCCACCGAGCGATGAATGATGGATATTGTTTGCCCTAGTGGATCTATTCTACCTCCTTTCATTGAGTCATCATCTGTCTTTGCTACATTTGCTCTGGGAGTTGGATATGGGGGTGGTGGGATGTAATACAACAATGCCCCTGACTGCAGGATGTCTTGTGGAGCATCACCTTTCCAGTTCCCACAATAGTGGTTCATTTGACCTACGGAGTAAACTATAGAAGGGTTTCAAATTTCTGCCCTCTTTTTTTTTTTTGTCTTTGGGCTTGCATTTTGACAAAATATTTTTTTTCCTTCTTCTTTTTTCTTCAGAGAAGATGAAACAAGAAAAAGGCAAGTGAAAAAAAAAGTTTTTGCATGTTCTTAACTGTTGTTTCATCTTTTATTTGCATCTTAAAATATGTTCTATCATTTTCTTTAACCTAACTTCCATCTTTCCCATCCTTTCCTTCTTTTACTTTACCACACACTTCCCCTGTAAGGATCAGCCTCTTTTGAATTGCTTTTTCTTCTTTCTTTTTGTTCGGATAAGACTGCACAGGAAAAAGGCAAGTCAAAATTTATTTGCCTGTTCTTATTTGTTGTTTAATCTGTAACTTG
>NW_024076968.1:0-1688 GCF_014754425.2 Oryx dammah
AGCCCTCATCTTTTGGCATTATCTTTGAAGCTTCAGTACATTATAGGGCCAAAAAGGAATAGCAACAGATCTCATCAGAGTGCTTTGGTTACATTCCTTATTCTAAAATGAGTCTGTGTGATTTTTAGCAAAGCACTCAAACATTCTGAACCCCAGTTCTCAAATTTAAAATTAAGGAGACTATGTTATGTGATCTCAATCATTTTCAAGATTCTGAGGCTTGTCATCTATCTTTTGGTGGGGAAATAGCACTTTTATGGTTACTTTCTTTTTAATTTAAATTTTTTATTTTATATTGGAGTATAGCTGATTAACAATGTTGTGTTAATTTCAGGTGGACAGCAAAGGGACACACCTTTGGATATACATGTATCCATTCTCCCCCAAATGCTCCTCCCATCCAGGCTGGCATGTAACACTGGGCAGAGTTCCATGTGCTATACAATACATCCTTGTTGGACGTATAGCATTTATATATACCATTTTATATATAGCAGTGTGTACATGTCCATCCCATTGTGGCTGCATTTATTTCTCCAAGAAATGTATCACTTTTTCCTAACTAAATGACAAAGGAATTGAGATTAAATGTTCTCATTATCTAATCAGTCAATGGTTATATTATGTTAAAAGATGCAGAAAAATATTGGAAAAAATTCAACATTGATTCATGATTTAAAAAAAGAAAGAACTCCTACCAAATAAGGAACTGGAGGAAACTTCCTTAACCTGATAAAGAGTACCTACAGAAGCCTACAGCACAGTGTACATTTAAAGGTCAAGCACTGAAAACATCCCACGAGACTGGCAATCAGACGAGCATAACTGCTATTGTCATTATCATTCCACATTGTTCTTGAGGTACTAGCCAGGGGAAAAGGATAAGAAAGGAAGAAACAAAAGGTACAAGCGTTGGAACGGAAGACATAAAAATGTCTCTGTTTGAAGATATTATGATTAGATGGAGGCAGTCTAAAAGGAATTAACAGGAAAGCTTAGCAAATTTGCTGTCCATGAGATTAATACACAAAAAGAAAAAGAATTTTACTTCTGCAATCAACAGGAAAAAAAAAAAAAACACGTGATAGAAGAGCATAACACATACCTGGTTACAAATCTAAAAAATAATGTGCAATATCTCTATCTGTAAAGAATATAGTTTTTTTTTTTTTAATTTAAAGAGGCCCTAAATAAGTAGAAATGCTATCCTTAAGCATTGGAGCATTAATTATTTTTAAAATGTTAATTTTCCCCCAATTAAGCTGCAGTGCTAGCCCCAAACCATGAAAATCCCAGGAGATTCTTTCAGTGAAACTCAATGAGCTGATTTTAAAATTTTTGTGGCAGTTCAAAGGACCAAGAATAGCTAAGGCAGTCTTAGCAAAGAAGGCAGGAGAACTTGCTTTGCTGGATTTTGAGACTAATTATAGAGCCACTGTAATTAGTCCAGATGGTGAGGATACAAACATACCAATGGAATAGGGCAGACAAATATACAAATAGAATAGCAGAAGATGCCCAAGGAGATCCATGCAGATACTGAAAGTTGAACAACAGTGGCTCAGCATAAGAGTGGAGGAAAACAGTCTCCTCCATGTTTGGTTCTGGAACAATTAAATGTTCACAATGGAAAAAATAAACCCTTTACCCTTAGTCGCACCACACGTGCACATTAAAAATCACTGCCA
>NW_024076969.1:0-1687 GCF_014754425.2 Oryx dammah
GACAACAAAGCCGGGAATCCTTTCCCGACGTAGCAGGGAAAGGAACTCTCATCTCGATCTTTGAGGAGGAAACGGGGCTCCTCTTGATGTGGGCGGGACCCTCGGTGTTCCTCTCGAGTGGAGGCGGATATGTCGGGGAACTTGTTGAGTTGCAGCAAGGGTGTGAAGGACCCTTTCAAGTTCAAGAGGGAAGGGATGATTTGACTCGAGTCGCCTCAGCAGAAAAGGGCCTCATCTCGCCTAGAGGGTAGAACCTCCTGGATTTTCTCAAGTTGCGGCGGGACCTTCACCAGTTACGAAGGGGACCTCTGGGACCCTCCCTTGTGGCCTCAGGACAGGCCAGTCTCCATGCGAGTTGCGAGGGGCCTGTCGGGATTCCTCTGCAGTCGGTGCCGGGTCCTAAGACCTCGGTGGAGTCTATGACGGATACTGAGTATTCCTCTCCAGTGCTGAAATTGATCTTGGGGTCCTTATGGAGGCTCCACAGGGGAGTCAGTCCTCGACTCCAGTGGGGACATGCAGGTCCGCTTTGCTCACGAGCTGCAGCAGCCGTGACAGGCTTCCCGGCACCTTGATACAGGGATCAATGGCATATTTTGGGGGCTTTCCCACGAGGCTTTCCGTCAGGGCTGTCACACGTGCCACTGTGGTGTGAGTCTATCCTCGGCGTCCATGTCGAGGAAGTGCAGGGAAATCAGGTTCTTTTGGAGTGGACAGAGACATTTCGTGCACATTGGGAATGGTGGCACGACCCCTGGAGTTCCTCTCGACATTCCTGTGGAGAGCGCCACCTCCGAGATGGGACAGGAAAGCCGGGAATCCTTTCCCGACGAAGCAGGGAAAGGAACCCTATTCTCGAGCTTTAAGGAGGAAACGGGGCTCCTCTTGATTTGGGCAGGACCCTCGGTGTTCCTCTCGAGTGGAGGCGGGTATGTCGGGGAACTTCTCGAGTTGCAGCAAGGGTGTGAAGGACCCTTTCTAAGTTCAAGAGGGAAGGGGTGATTTGCCTCGAGACGCCTCAGCTTAAAGGGCCTCATCTCGCCTGGAGGGGAGAACGTCCTGGATTTTCTCGAGTTGCGGCGGGACCTTCTCGACTTACGACGGGGACTTCTGAGACCCTCCCTTGTGGCCTCAGGACAGGCCAGTATCCATGCGAGTTGCGAGGCGCCTGTCGGGATTCCTCTGCAATCGGTGGCGGTGACTAAGACCTCGTGTGGAGTCTATGACGGAACATGAGGATTCCTCTCCAGTGCTGACATGGATCTTGGGGTACTTCTGGAGGCTCCACAGGGGAGTCAGTCCTCGTCTCGAGTGGGGACATGCACGTCCGCTTTCCTCACGTGCTGGAGCAGCCGTGGCAGGCATCCCGGCGCCTTGATTCAGGGATCTGTGGCATTCTTTGGAGGCTTTCCCACGAGGCTTTCCGACAGGGCTGTCACACGTGCCACTGTGGTGTGAATCGATCCTCGGTGTGCATGTCGAGGAAGTGCAGGGAAATCAGGTTCTTCTGAGTGGACTGAGACATTTTGTGCACATTGGGAATGGTGGCACGACCCCTGAATTTCCTCTCGCCTTTCCTAGGAGAGCGCCGCCTCCGAGATGGGAAAGCAAAGCCGGGAAACCTTTCCAGACGAAGCAGCGATAGGAACCCTCATCTCGAGCTTTGAGGAGGAAACGGGGCTCCTCT
>NW_024076970.1:0-1687 GCF_014754425.2 Oryx dammah
ATCACAACGTGCGCCATGTAAACTTAGCTTTGCATCTTTCTCTTTCTCCTGATGCCTAGCTGAGTGGGACAGCAATGTGTTGTCAAATGCGGAGGTAAGAAGCCGGTCATTCTCAGTGCACAAGCCTGAAGCAAACTGTGCTTGTGTGAGTTGTGGTGAACACGAGCTGGCTCTGAGTCCCACAAACATCACATCCTATCGCTACCCCTGTCTACTTGTGTGATTTTGGACAGGACGCCTAATGTCTTTAATCACCTGTTTCTTTACTTCCAGAGTAGAAATGACAATCCTATTGCATCATAGAGCTGTGTGGAAAATTACATGAGATAAGACATGTGTTGGCACTTCTATGAGGGTAGCTCAGTTCAGTTCAGTCATGCAGTGATGTCCAACTCTCTGTGACCCCATGGACACCAGGCCTCCCTGTCCATCACCCACTCCCAGAGTTCACTCAAACTCATGTCCATCGAGTCGGTGATGCCATCCAACCATCTCATCCTCTGTCATCCCCTTCTCCTTCTGCCTTCAATCTTTCCCAGCATCAGGGTCTTTTCCAGTGAGTCAGTTCTTCACATCTGTGAGGGCAGCTAGTATAGTGAGGGTAGCTAGCAATCCCCCGAAACCCCAGGGAATGACTCATGATACTGAGCGCAGGGTGATCGTGCTTAGCATCCTCTGGATTCTGGTCCTGCTTTGGCTTATTTCCATCCATCTGGACTGATTCTACTTTGCCTCCTCCTTGGTTCAAAAAGACCTCATTACTCTCAACTTTAAAATTCTACTTTTCACTGTACAAGGTTGGAGGAGTTGGTGGGAAGCAGCCTTTCTCTGTGCCCACTCTGAGCCCTTTGAGTTCAGGAAACAAGGTTCTGAGACAGCTGACAAAACTCAGACTTTGGTACTTTTAGAAACCCAGCCAAGATTACAGAGCAAGTGAGAGTGACCAGGATTCAAATGCAGATGAGTCTTGTCCTTGGGTCTCAGTCCCGCGGGGGGGAGGGGGGGTGGTCCACTTCCCACTCTGCTCAGACCCACGGGGGGCTGCTTCCCACTCTGCTCAGGTCGCCTCGGGGGTCCGCTTCCCACTCTGCTCAGACCCACGGGGGTCCGCTTCCCACTCTGCTCAGGTCGCCTCGGGGGTCTGCTTCTCACTCCACTCAGATCCCTCAGCAGTTGCTTTCATGTCTCTTTGAAGTGACTTTATAGATTTCCTGGGCTTCCCTGGAGGCTCAGCTGTAATAAATCTGCCTGCAGTGCAGGAGATATGGGTTCCATCCCTGAGTCAGGAAGATCCCCTGGAGAAGGAAATGGCTACTCACTTCAGCATTCTTGCCTGCGAAACCCATGGACAGAGGAGCCTGGTGCGCTACAGTCCATGGGTTCACAAAGAGTCAGACACAACGGAGTGATGAAACCACCACCACATTATTATCAAAGCAATCTGTATTTTATTGTAGCAAACTTTGAAAAATATTGATAACTAGGAAAGAAGACATTTGAATTTACTTGTATACAATTCAGAAAATCTACCTAACAGAGATGATCTTGCTTCATATTTTCGTTTATTTCCTTTCCAATTTAAACATTTCCATGGTGTGAAAGTTCCTATACTTTGTTTAACCAAATCTTTATGTTGAGAGTAAAGATTATTTCTCATTTTAGAGTACATGTTCTAATAGTCAAAATA
>NW_024076971.1:0-1686 GCF_014754425.2 Oryx dammah
GCCATGGCCTAAGTCCTCGTCTGGAGTCTATGATGAAACCTGAGGATTCCTCTCCACTGCTGACATGGATCTTGGGGTACTTCCGGAGGCAACCACAAGGGAGTCTGTCCTAGTCTCGAGTTGGGACATGCACGTCCGCAGTCCTCACGAGCTGGAGCAGCTGCGGCAGGCTTCCCGTCGCCTGGATAGAGGGATTTGCGGCATTCCATGGAGACTTTCCCAGGATTGTTTCCCACAGGGCTGTCACAGGTGCCACTGTGGTGTGAGTCGTTCCTCCTCGGTGTGCAAGTCGACGCAGTTGAGGCAAATCAGGTTCTTCTGCAGTGGACTGAGACATTTTGTGCACATTGGGAATGGTGGTACCACCGCTGGAGTTCCTCTCGAATATCCTGTGGAGAGCGCCTCTTCCGAGATGCGCCAGAAAAGCCGGGAATCATTTCCCGACGAAGCAGGGAAAGGAACCCTCATCTAGTGCTATGAGGAAGAAACGGGGCTCCTCTTGATGTGGGCGGGACCCTCGGGGTTCCTCTCGAGTGGAGGCCGGTATGTAGGGGAACTTCTTGAGTTGCAGCAATGGTGTGAAGGACCCTTTCGAAGATCAAGAGGGAAGGTGTGATTTGCCTCGAGACGCCTCAGCGGAAACGAACCTCATTTCACCTGGAGGGGAGAACCTCGTGGATTTTCTCGAGTTGTGGCGGGACCTTCTCGAGTTAAGACGTTGACCTCTGGGACCCTCCCTTGTGGCCTCAGGAAAGGCCAGTCTCCATGCTAGTTTTTAGACCCTTGTCGGGATTCCTCTGCATTCCGTGCCATGGCCTAAGTCCTCGTCTGGAGTCTATGATGAAACCTGAGGATTCCTCTCCACTGCTGACATGGATCTTGGGGTAATTCCGGAGGCAACCACAGGGGAGTCTGTCCTAGTCTCGAGTGGGGACATCCACGTCTGCATTCCTCACGAGCTGGAGCAGCCGCGGCAGGCTTCCCGTCGCCTTGATACAGGGATCTGCGGCATTCCATGGAGGCTTTCCCACGAGGATTTCCCACAGGGCTGTCACACGTGCCACCGTGGTGTGAGTCGATCCTCGGAGTGCACGTCTACGCAGTGCAGAGAAATCAGGTTCTCCTGCAGTGTACTGAGACATTTTGTGCACATTGGGAATGGTGGCACCACCGCTGGAGTTCCTCTCGAATTTCCTGTGGAGAGCGCCTCCTCCGAGATGCGCCAGGAAAGCCAGGAATCCTTTCCCGATGAAGCAGGGTATGGAACCCTCATCTAGAGCTATAAGAGGAAACGGGGCTCCTCTTGATGTGGGCGGGACCCTCGGGGTTCCTCTCGAGGGGAGGCGGGTATGTAGGGGAACTTCTTGAGTTGCAGCAATGGTGTGAAGGACCAATTCGAAGATAAAGAGGGAAGGTGTGATTTTCCTCGAGACGCTCAGTGGAAACGGGCTTCATTTCACCTGGAGGGGAGAACCTCGTGGAATTCTCGAGTTGTGGCGGGACCTTCTCGTTTTACGACGTTGACCTCTGGGACCCTCCCTTGTGGCCTCTGGAAAGGCCAGTCTCCATGCGCGTTGAGAGCGGCCTGTCGGGAATCCTCAGCAGTCGGTACCGAGGCCTAAGTCCTCGTGTGGAGTCTATGACGGAACCTGAGGATTACTCTCCAGTGTTGACATGGGTCTTGGT
>NW_024076972.1:0-1686 GCF_014754425.2 Oryx dammah
GCCAGAATACTGCAGGTGGTGCCATTTCCTTCTCTGCTGCTGCTGCTGAGTCACTTCAGTCGTGTCTGACTCTGTGCGACCCCGTAGGCGCCGGCCTACCGGGCTCCTCTATCCCTGGGATTCTCCAGGCAAGAACACTGGAGTGGGTTGCCATGTCCTTCTCCAGTGCATGAAAGTGAAAAGTGAAAGTGAAGTCCCTCAGTGAAGTCGTGTCCGACTCTTAGCGACCCCAGGGTTGCAGCCTACCAGGCTCCTCTGTCCATGGGATTCTCCAGGCAATAGTACTGGAGCGGGCTGCCATTGCCTTCTCTGATTTCCTTCTCTACAAGATAGCATTTTGAAGATATTTTCTCTTGGATATTGCTTTAGATGAAGGAAGGGGGATCCCTTCCAGGGCTTGAGAGTGAGTTCTTGTCTGACACTTGGCAATGAGTTGTCTGAGGAGAGGAGTGCTGTCCAAGCGAGAAGCTTTATCGGGAAGGGCTGCCGGGGCGGAGGGCAGGAGGGTGAGGGAAACGGAGAGAACCACTCTGCCACGTGGCTCACAGTCTCAGGTTTTATGATCATTGGGTTAATTTCTGGTCTGTCTCTTGCCAGTCATTCTGAATTGGGATCCTTCTCGGGGGCACACGCATCACTCAGCCGAGATGGATTCCAGCAAAGTGGATCCTGGGAGGTGGGTAGGACCTCTGAACTGGAGCCTCCCATCTCCTTCTGACCTCTCCAGAATTCTGGTTGGTGGTAGCGTGTTCGTTCCTTGTTCCTTAGCAGGACCTCCTGTTGTAAGATGACTCCTGCAAGGGTTTTCTTTTCTCTGTGGCCTGGCAAGGGTGGGTGGTCCGTGGCTCATTTAACAGTTTGTTTTTGGTTCTCTCGAGTAAGGTCCTCCACAGGGTAAATGTATAAAATTATAAGTCAATCTTTTAAATAATTTATATTCGTAATTTGGTAAGTTGGCTTTTGTGTGTGTGTGTTAGACCTGATCGCCAGACCAATGGTCATGTAGATCTTTTGTTGTTTTCTAAACTTTCTATAGTTTTTTAAATGGAATTACCTTGTTGCAAAATTTGTTTATGTTCATATTTTTTAAACAGTTATTTCTTTTTAGTTGATTGATCATTGCTTTCTAATTTTGGTTTGATTTGTCATACATCCACATGAATTAACCACAGGTGTACCTATGTCCTCTTGCTCTTGAATCTCCCTCCCACCTCACACCCATTCCACCTCTCTAGGTGATTACGGAGCCCCAGTTTGAGTTCCGTGAGTCCTACAGCAAATTCCCATTGGTTGTCTATTTACAAATGGTGTACCTGCATCCATGCTGGTCTCTCCACTCATCTCACCCTCTCCGTCTTGTTCCCCACCCTTGTCCGTAAGTCTGTTCTCTACGTCTGCATCTCCATCGCTGCTATGTGAACAGACTCGTCAGTACCATCCTTCTAGATTCCATGTTTTTCTCTCTTTGACTGACTTCCCTGTTTAATACACTCTAGGTTCATCCCCCTCATTAGAACGGATTCAAATGTGTTCCTTCTTATGGCTGCATTCCATACAGGCTCTGATTGTTCCTTAGCCATGGTTTAAGGAGGGTCATGGAGCTCTTCTGCTCCATGTCAGTTTGGGCTTCCAGTCTGAGTGCTCACAACAGAGTTGCTTCTGGGTGAGCCCTCCGAGGTCTGTGAG
>NW_024076973.1:0-1686 GCF_014754425.2 Oryx dammah
AAGAAATAGAGGGAAACAACAGAATGGGAAAGACTAGAAATCTCTTCAAGAAAATTAGAGCTACCAAGGGAACATTTCATGCAAAGATGGGCTCAATAAAGGACAGAAATGCTACGGACTTAACAGAAGCAGAAGATATTAAGAAGAGGTGGCAAGAATATACAGAACTGTACAAAAAAGATCTTCACTACCCAGATAATCACAATGGTGTGATCACTCACCTAGAGCCAGACATCCTGGAATGTGAAGTCAAGTGGGCCTTGGAAAGCATCAGTACGAACAAAGCTAGTGGAGGTGATAGAATTCTACTTGAGCTATTTCAAATCCTGGAAGATGATGCTGTGAAAGTGCTGCACTCAATCTGCCAGGAAATTTGGAAAACTCAGCAGTGGCCACAGGACTGGAAAAGTCAGTTTTCATTCCAATCGCAAAGAAAGGCAAAGCCAAAGCATGTTCAAAAGTGAAAGTGAAGTCACTCAATCGTGTCCGACTCTGCGACCCCATGGACTGTAGCCTACCAGACTTCTCTGTCCATGGGATTTTCCCAGCAAGGGTACTGGAGTGAGTTGCTGTTTCCTTCTCCTGGGGATCTTCCCAGCCCAGGAATTGAACCCGGGTCTCCCACATTGTGGGCAGATCCCGCTGAGCCACCAGGGAAGCCCCAAGAATGTTCAAAATACCACACAATTGCACTCATCTCACATGCTAGTAAAGTAATGCTCAAAATTCTCCAAGCCAGGCTTCAGCAATACGTGAGCCGTGAACTTCCTGATGTTCAAGCTGGTTTTAGAAAAGGCAGAGGAACCAGAGATCAAATTGCCAACATCTGCTGGATCATGGAAACAGCAAGAGAGTTCCAGAAAAACATCTATTTCTGCTTTATTGACTATGCCAAAGCCTTTGACTGTGTGGATCACAATAAACTGTGGAAAATTCTGAGAGAGATGGGAATACCAGACCACCTGACCTGCCTCTTGAGAAATCTGTATGCAGGTCAGGAAGCAACAGTTAGAACTGGACATGGAAAAACAGACTCGTTCCAAATAGGAAAAGGAATACGTCAAGGCTGTATGTTGTCACCCTGCTTATTTAACTTCTATGCAGAGTACATCATGAGAAACGCTGGACTGGAAGAAACACAAGCTGGAATCAAGATTGGCGGGAGAAATATCGATAACCTCAGATATGCAGA
This sequence comes from Oryx dammah, assembly GCF_014754425.2. Classification (NCBI taxonomy): domain Eukaryota; kingdom Metazoa; phylum Chordata; class Mammalia; order Artiodactyla; family Bovidae; genus Oryx; species Oryx dammah. The sequence goes on from NW_024076973.1 coordinate 1,193, forward strand.
TGACACCACCCTTATGGCAGAAAGTGAAGAGGAGCTAAAAAGCCTCTTGATGAAAGTGAAAGAGGAGAGTGAAAACATTGGCTTAAAGCTTAACATTCAGAAAATGAGGATCATGGCATCTGGTCCCATCACTTCATGGGAAACAGATGGGGAAACTGGAAACAGTGTCAGACTTTATTTTTTTGGGCTCCAAAATCACTGCAGATGCTGACTGCAGCCATGAAATTAAAAGATGCCTACTCCTTGGAAGGAAAGTTATGACCAACGTAGACAGCATATTAACAAGCAGAGACATTACTTTGCCAACAACGCTCCATCTAGTCAAGGCTATGGTTTTTCCAGTGGTCATGAATGGATGTGAAAGTTGGACTGGGAAGAAAGCTGAGCGCCAAAGAATTGATGCATTTGAACTGTGGTGTTGGAGAAGACTCTTGAGAGTCCCTTGGACTGCAAGGAGATCCAACCAGTCCATTCTAAAGGAGATCAGTCCTGGG
>NW_024076974.1:0-1685 GCF_014754425.2 Oryx dammah
TTCTTTATAGTCCAACTCTCACATCCATACTTGACTACTGGAAAAACCATAGCTTTGACTAGACGGATCTTCCTTGGCAAAGTAGATCAGAAACAGTTAAAGTAGATTAGGACTCAAAAGGCAAAAGAGAAAGAAAACTATTTCACAGCAGCACTTATGAGCACTTCATATTCACAAGGATTGCTGGGCTTTAAATGATATTGGCACTTAAAAATTTTCCATGGGTAACTAATTGAAAATAATTAAAAACTGAGCAGACCATGAAGAAGAAAATTTCCACGATCAATTCCACACACACTAGTTAACATCAAAGCCCGTGAAAGTGTGCTGCACATCACAAATTGTTAGAGATGTGCAAATCAAAACCACGGTGAGGGAACACTCTGCGCCTGCTTGAAAGGCCATCCTCAGTCTACAAAGGGACATGGGGGAAGACATGGAGGAAAGGAACACTTAAGTACTGATGGCAGGTAAACGCTAAGAATCACTGTTGAGTATGGACCTGCCTTTTTTAAGTAACACAAACATTGGTTCCAGGCCAGGTCTCTGGAGGACTTAAAACATGTCCTGCTCGGTGTTCCTTCATCGTCAGCACCAACAAGGGAAGAAGGTGCCTGAACAGCAGCTCCTCCGAAGCCAGCAGACAGCCTCTGGTGAGGGACCCATCAGTCAAGTCTCTTCCTCGTCAGGTCGTTAACAAGGCTCCTCCCTCATGGCAAAGGGCTCTTTAATTCTAAATTCATTTTGTACAGAGAAGAGGTATCAGACATAAACTATAAATCATGTATATTTTTACATGTTAAAAAGAAGATAAAAGTAAAAAAAAATTATACTTTAAATAAGTTACAAATTCAACTATATAGTCTGACTTAAAAGAGGAGGAGGATATAAACAGAAATTACTGTAAGTGAGCAGCCCTTGACTGTGGGTACCACCCAAGAGCTCCAGCCAACTCCACCGCTAGACTCAGAGGCAGATGCCATCCGGGACCCAGAGCTGCTCTTTTGATCACAGCAGCAGGAGCCTTCTTTGTCACCAGGGCACAGAGAGAACCCAAGTCTGTGCCTTCAGACGCATTTGCCAGGCTCCAAGCAGAAGGCTCAGCCTGAGTTGTGTTCTTCATGTTCTGCAGGTTCAGTTCAGTTAAGTCGCTCGGTCATGTCTGACTCTTTGCGACCCCATGAATCACAGCCCGCCAGGCCTCCCTGTCCATCACCAACTACCGGAGTTCACTCAGATTCACGTCCATCGAGTCAGTGATGCCATCCAGCCATCTCATCCTCGGTTGTCCCCTTTTCCTCCTGCTCCCAATCCCTCCCAGCATCAAAGTCTTTTCCAATGAGTCAGCTTTTCGCATGAGGTGGCCAAAGTACTGGAGTTTCAGCTTTACTATCATTCCTTCCAAAGAAATCCCAGGGTTGATCTCCTTGCAGTCCAAGGGACTCTCAAGAGTCTTCTCCAACACCACAGTTCAAAAGCATCAATTCTTCTGCGCTCAGCCTTCTTCACAGTCCAGCTCTCACATCCATCCATGACTACTGGAAAAACCATAGCCTTGACTAGATGGACCTTAGTCAGCAGAGTAATGTCTCTACTTTTGAATATGCTATCTAGGTTGGTCATAACTTTTCTTCCAAGGTAAGTGTCTTTTAATTTCATGGCTGCAATCACCATCTGCAGTGATT
>NW_024076975.1:0-1685 GCF_014754425.2 Oryx dammah
TCCTGCCCTTGTTCAAGACCACGAAATATCCCTGAGCCCGCATCTCGGTCATTGTATTGATGCAGGCTAAGGTCTGCCCTTCTTGAAGCTGCAACAGATAACCTGAATTGACATCTAAGGGCCTGCACGGACCTAGGCTGGGTCCAGGCCTTGTGCAAGACCCTTGCAATCACTCCCGAGCCTCCCTCCTGGTTGCTGCACCAAACCAGGCAGGGTCCTGCCCTTCTTCGACTCCAACAAATACTCCTGAGGCTCATTTCAGTGCTTACCCGGACCAGGCTGGGTCCAGCCCTTCTGCAAGGCCATGAAAACAACTCCTGAACCCACGTTTCAGTCTCTGTACTGAAACAGGCTCGCTTCTTCCCACATGTAACCGCTGACAGACAACCCTGAGCCCAAACGTCAGGTCCTGCATGGAAGGAGGCTAAGCGCTGCCCATGTTCATGACCCCTAATAACAAGCCTGAGGCAGCTTCTTGAGCTTGACACTGAAGCATTTTGGGAGCTACTCCTGTTGCACCGCAGCAAATGCTCCTATGTCCACATCATGGGCCTTGCACTGATCCTGGTGAGGCCCTGCCTTTGTCAAGCCCCCAACAGAACTCCTGAGCTCTCAGTTCGTTTCAGGCACTGAACTATGCTGGGTCCAGCCTTTGTTTAAGCCTCCGAGAAACACTCTTGAGCCCGCATCTCTGTCCCTACCATGAATCAGGCTGGGTTCTGAACGTATTATGGCCCCGACCAACATACCTGAGCCTGTATCTGACTCTCATGCTTGTTCCCAGCCTTATTTAGCCACCGTAAAGCTAGTAGAATGAGCCTACAAGTAGCTCCATGCCTTGGAACTATGGAGTGTACCACCATTGTTCATTCCCCCAGGAAACACTAGTGATCACACATGCCACTCGCTACACTAAAGAAGGCTGGGTCGTGCCTTTAAATAAGAACGTGACAAACACTCCTGAGCCCGAGGAGACTAGGTCCCTGCAGTGAACCAGGCTGAATCTTGCACTGGATAAAGCCTCCAGCAAACACTCTCCAGTGCACATCTGTTGTTCAGGCTTCCAATAAATACTCCTGGGCCCACCTCTAGGTCCGTGCTGAATCATGTTGGGTCCTGCCCTTGTGCATGACACCTACAACACTCCTTAGCACACATCTGTGGCCCTGAACGGAACCAAGCTGGATCCTGGGCTGGTTCAAGTCCCTGAAAACCACTGCCGGGCCCACATTTATGTCCCTTCACTAACCCAGGCTGGTCCGGCGCTTGTTCAGACCCAACAGACATGCATGAGGCCAAATATGGTCCCTGCATGGAACCAATCTGGGCCCTAGACTTGACCAGGCCCTCAACAAATATTCTGGAGCCCACATTTCGGTCCCTCTTCTGATCCAGACTGGGTCCTGGCCTTCTTCATGCCCTAGGCAATCACTCCTGGGCCCACATAGTGGTCCCTGAACTGAATTCTGCTGATCCTGAACTGGTTCCATGCCCTGACCAACAACTTGAGCCCATATCTCACTCCCAGAACTCACGCAGGTTGGACCCTGGCTTTAGGAAAGCCCCAACAAACATTCCTGATCCCACTACGTCGTCTCTGCACTGATCTAGAATGGGTCCTACACTTGTTCAAGGTGACGGCTAATGCTGCTGAGCCTCTCTCTGACTCTCTGGCTAGTCCTGGC
>NW_024076976.1:0-1685 GCF_014754425.2 Oryx dammah
TTTATTTCAAGAATATATTTGTATCTATTTATTTCAAGAATATATTTCAAGTAATATTCTTTACTGAGTACTAGTATTATGGAAATAGCTGAGGCTAAAAGGGGGAATTGCTATATTTAGAAATATTTAATTTCACAAGTAACTTAGATATTAACACTCAAGACTAGGCAAACAGTAATGTTTATCTCTACTGATGGAAAGTTAGTTTATAGATATTCTTTGATGGGAGCAGAATAAATTATAATAGTTCTGTACAAACTTCAGGAAAAAAAAAAAAGAAAGATCTCAGTGCCTGCTGGCTTCAGTAACTCTAAACAACTCCCATTGCACTAGGCTCCGGAAGTGCTCCTGTGGACACAGTATGCCTATGAGGCCCCCTCAATCCAGACTGGGTTCCTTGAACCCAGGCTTCAGGTTGGCCCAACCAGGCCAACTACCAGAGATCCCAGCTTTTATCCTTCCCAGTGTCGGGCTATCCACTTGTGCTGCCAAGTTCCAGGGCCAGGCTTGCCCCTGTGGATCCAAAATTTAAGTTGGTTCCCATGGATATGGGCTTCCTGGGCTCAGCTGGTAAAGAATTCTCCTGCAATGCAGGAGACCTGAGTTTGATCCCTGGGTTGGGAAGATCCCTAGAAAAGGGAAAGGCCATGCACTCCAGTATTCTGGCCTGGAGAATTCCATGGACTCTATAGTCCATGGGGATGTGAAGAGCCGGATACCACTAAGCAACTCTCACTTTCACTTGCCCTTGGATCCAGGCTATCTGCTGTCTCTGCAACGGAAACTTGCTCTGGCAGAACAAACCCTCAGACTGGCCTGAAAGTTTTCACCTTACAAGCAGACTCTGGTGGTTCCAAGTTCAAGGCTTACTCTATTGCCACTCCAGCCACAAGAATAATCCAATACTGCAATATGTTGGTGTATTAATCACTTTAATATATACATTAGAAGACAAAAGAGTTCAAAATAAATAAAGTACAATAATTAGTTAATAAATACATGGCGTAACAAGAGGTGAATTGTGACATCAAAACAAAATATGGGGGGATGGGAAATTGGGAGTAAAAGATCAGAGTATTCCTACGAGAATGACATTATCAGCATAAAATAGACTTATTCTTATAGAATATTTTATGCAAATTTAATGATAATCTTAAAGCAAACTTACAACAGATACACAAAAGTAAAAAAGAAAGTAATCAAAGCAAAACACTAGAAAATCATCAATCCCCAAGTAACGATAGCAAAAAAGGAAGGAAGAAACAACGAATCAGCAAAACAGTCAGAAAAAATACAATGACATTATAAATCATTCAGTTCAGTTGCTCAGTCGTGTCTGACTCTTTGCAAACCCATGAATTGCAGCATGCCAGGCCTCCCTGTCCATCACCAACTCCCAGAGTTCACTCAGACTCATGTCCATCGAGTCAGTGATGTCATCCAGCCATCTCATCCTCTGTCGTCCACTTCTCCTCCTGCCCCAATCCCTCTCAGTATTAGAGTCTTTTCCAATGAGTCAACTCTTCACATGAGGTGGCCAAAGTACTGGAGTTTCAGCTTTAGCATCAGTTTTTCTAATGAATACCCAGGACTAATCTCCTTTAGAATGGACTGGTTGGATCTCCGTGCAGTCCAAGGGACTCTCAAGTCTTCTCCAACACCACAGTTCAAAAGCGTCAATTCTT
>NW_024076977.1:0-1685 GCF_014754425.2 Oryx dammah
TTTATTTCAAGAATATATTTGTATCTATTTATTTCAAGAATATATTTCAAGTAATATTCTTTACTGAGTACTAGTATTATGGAAATAGCTGAGGCTAAAAGGGGGAATTGCTATATTTAGAAATATTTAATTTCACAAGTAACTTAGATATTAACACTCAAGACTAGGCAAACAGTAATGTTTATCTCTACTGATGGAAAGTTAGTTTATAGATATTCTTTGATGGGAGCAGAATAAATTATAATAGTTCTGTACAAACTTCAGGAAAAAAAAAAAAGAAAGATCTCAGTGCCTGCTGGCTTCAGTAACTCTAAACAACTCCCATTGCACTAGGCTCCGGAAGTGCTCCTGTGGACACAGTATGCCTATGAGGCCCCCTCAATCCAGACTGGGTTCCTTGAACCCAGGCTTCAGGTTGGCCCAACCAGGCCAACTACCAGAGATCCCAGCTTTTATCCTTCCCAGTGTCGGGCTATCCACTTGTGCTGCCAAGTTCCAGGGCCAGGCTTGCCCCTGTGGATCCAAAATTTAAGTTGGTTCCCATGGATATGGGCTTCCTGGGCTCAGCTGGTAAAGAATTCTCCTGCAATGCAGGAGACCTGAGTTTGATCCCTGGGTTGGGAAGATCCCTAGAAAAGGGAAAGGCCATGCACTCCAGTATTCTGGCCTGGAGAATTCCATGGACTCTATAGTCCATGGGGATGTGAAGAGCCGGATACCACTAAGCAACTCTCACTTTCACTTGCCCTTGGATCCAGGCTATCTGCTGTCTCTGCAACGGAAACTTGCTCTGGCAGAACAAACCCTCAGACTGGCCTGAAAGTTTTCACCTTACAAGCAGACTCTGGTGGTTCCAAGTTCAAGGCTTACTCTATTGCCACTCCAGCCACAAGAATAATCCAATACTGCAATATGCTGGTGTATTAATCACTTTAATATATACGTTAGAAGACAAAAGAGTTCAAAATAAATAAAGTACAATAATTAGTTAATAAATACATGGCGTAACAAGAGGTGAATTGTGACATCAAAACAAAATATGGGGGGATGGGAAATTGGGAGTAAAAGATCAGAGTATTCCTACGAGAATGACATTATCAGCATAAAATAGACTTATTCTTATAGAATATTTTATGCAAATTTAATGATAATCTTAAAGCAAACTTACAACAGATACACAAAAGTAAAAAAGAAAGTAATCAAAGCAAAACACTAGAAAATCATCAATCCCCAAGTAACGATAGCAAAAAAGGAAGGAAGAAACAACGAATCAGCAAAACAGTCAGAAAAAATACAATGACATTATAAATCATTCAGTTCAGTTGCTCAGTCGTGTCTGACTCTTTGCAAACCCATGAATTGCAGCATGCCAGGCCTCCCTGTCCATCACCAACTCCCAGAGTTCACTCAGACTCATGTCCATCGAGTCAGTGATGTCATCCAGCCATCTCATCCTCTGTCGTCCACTTCTCCTCCTGCCCCAATCCCTCTCAGTATTAGAGTCTTTTCCAATGAGTCAACTCTTCACATGAGGTGGCCAAAGTACTGGAGTTTCAGCTTTAGCATCAGTTTTTCTAATGAATACCCAGGACTAATCTCCTTTAGAATGGACTGGTTGGATCTCCGTGCAGTCCAAGGGACTCTCAAGTCTTCTCCAACACCACAGTTCAAAAGCGTCAATTCTT
>NW_024076978.1:0-1685 GCF_014754425.2 Oryx dammah
GAATGTTGTGCTATAGAAAAATGTCGATGGCCTCAGATAACCCATCACCGGTGCTTCCCTGGGTGCTTTCCTAGGGTTCCGAACATGCTCCCTTTTCTCAAGGTTTCTTATGCTCCTGCGCTGCAAAGTTATTGTATTTTTATCATTGTGCTGCTGATCTTTCATGCTTCTGTTATGCACAACGCCCGCCCGACCATTGTTGTTGTTCAGTCGCTCAGTCCTATCCGACTCTTTGTGACCCCATGGACTGCAGCACGCCAGGCTCCCCTGTCCTTCACCATCTCCCAGAGCTTGCTCAAACTCATGTCCATTGAGTTGGCGATGCCATCCAACCATCTCATCCCCTTCTCCTCCCGCCTTTAATCTTTCCCAGCATCAGAGTCTTTTCCAATGAGTCAGCTCTTCGCATCAGGTGGCCAGAGTATTGGAGCTTCAGCGTTAGTCCTTCCAATGAATATTCCAAGGTTGATTTCCTTTAGGATTGACTGGCTTGATCACCCGTCCCTATTCAAGTGCCACCGTGTAGACCTTGCTAGAGATGCCGCAGTGCAGGAGTTTGGTTGTGTCTGCTGGTGGGGTGGTGCTATTTTGATGGATCTTCATGGATGCTTTTCCTTTTGGCCTAGCTTGATAAGGTTTTGGCACAGATAATGCAAAATCATGAGTAATAATAATACACTTTTGTATTGTGTTGTAAGGGTGCTCAGAAATGTTTTGAGTGCTATATTTGATGGGCATTCATATCCATCCATCTTTCCTTTGTAACTTTTTATTTTGTAATGGAGTATAGCCACTTAAAAATGTTGTGATAATTTCAGGCGGACAGCAAAGGGACTCAGCCATACATGGACATGGATCCATTCTCCTGCAAACTCCCCTCCCATCCAGGCTGCCACATGACGTCGAGCAGAGTTCCCTGTGCTGTCCAGCAGGTCCTTGCTGGTTCTCCATGTTAAAGACAGCAGTGTGTCCATGTCCATCCCAGACTCCCTGACTCTCCCTTCCCCCATCCTTCCCCCTGGGAACCATAAGGTTATTGCAGAGTATTGAGCAGAGTTCCCTGTGCTGTCCAGCAGGTCCTTGCTAGTTCTCCATGTTAAATACAGCAGTGTGTCCTTGTCCATCCCAGACTCCCTGACTATGCCTTCCCCCATCCTTCCCCCCGGGAACCATAAGGTTATTAGAGAGTATTGAGCAGAGTTCCCTGTGCTGGACAGCAGGTCCTTGTTGATTATCTATTTTAAATACAGCAGTGTGTCCATGTTGACCCCCAGCTCCCTAACTGTCCCTTTACCCCATTCTTGCCCCTTGGCAACCTTAAGTGTTTTCTCTAAGTCTGTGAGTCTGTTTCTGTTTTGTTTGTTAGTTCATTTGTATCATTTCTTTTTGGATCCCACATGTAAGGGAGGTCCCATGATGGTTCTCCTTCTCTGTCTGACCTGCTTCACTCCGTGTGATCATCTTTATGTGCACCCATGTTGCTGTAAATGGCATGGTCTCATTCACTTTGGTGGCTGAGTAATAGTCCATATGTAACATGTCTTCTTTATCCATTTCTCTGTTGCATACATCTCTCCTTTAGTGGCACAACCCTACCTTTAAAAAATATATAGTTATTTTTAATCGATTGATTTACACTCTGGTTTGGTTTCAGTCATACACCAGCTTGAATTAACCACAGGTGT
>NW_024076980.1:0-1684 GCF_014754425.2 Oryx dammah
AGCTTGTGTTTCTTCCAGTCCAGTGCTTCTCACGATGTACTCTGCATATAAGTTAAATAAGCAGGGTCACAACATACAGCCTTGATGTACTCCTTTTCCTATTTGAAACCAGTCTGTTGTTCCATGTTCAGCTCTAACTGTTGCTTCCTGACCTGCATACAGATTTCTCAAGAGGCAGGTCAGGTGGTCTGGTATTCCCATCTCTTGAAGAATTTTCCACCCTTCCAGTTTCTTGTGATCCACACAGTCAAAGGCTTTGGCATAGTCAATAAAGCAGAAGTAGATGTTTTTCTGGAACTCTCTTGCTTTTTCCATGATCCAGCAGATGTTGGCAATTTGATCTCTGGTTCCTCTGCCTTTTCTAAAACCAGCTTGAACATCAGGAAGTTCACAGTTCACGTATTGCTGAAGCCTGGCTTGGAGAATTTTGAGCATTACTTTACTAGCATGTGAGATAAGTGCAACTGTGGGGTAGTTTGAGCATGCTTTGGCATTGCCTTTCTTTGGGATTGGAATGAAAACTGCCCTTTTCCAGTCTTGTGGCCACTGCTGAGTTTTCCAAACTTGCTGCCATATTGAGTGCAGCACTTTCACAGCATCATCTTTCAGGATTTGAAACAGCTCAACTGGAATTCCATCACCTCCACTAGCTTTGTTTGTAGTGATGCTTTCTAAGGCCCGCTTGACTTCACATTCCAGGATGTCTGGCTCTAGATGAGTGATCACACCATCGTGATTATCTGGGTCATGAAGATCTTTTTTGTACAGTTCTTCTGTGTATTCTTGCCACCTCTTCTTAATAGCTTCTGCTTCTGTTAGGTCCATACCATTTCTGTCCTTTATCGAGCCCATCTTTGCATGAAATGTTCCCTTGGTATCTCTAATTTTCTTGAAGAGATCTCTAGTCTTCCCCATTCTGTTGTTTTCCTCTATTTCTTTGCACTGATCACTGAAGACGGCTTTCTTATCTCTTCTTGCTATTCTTTGGAACTCTGCATTCAGATGCTTATATCTTTCCTTTTCTCCTTTGCTTTTCACTTCTCTTCTTTTCACAGCTATTTGCAAGACCTCCCCAGACAGCCATTTTGCTTTTTTGCATTTCTTTTCCATGGGGAAGGTCTTGATCCCTGTCTCCTGTACAATGTCACGAACCTAAGTCCATAGTTCATCAGGCACTCTATCTATCAGATCTAGGCCCTTAAATCTATTTCTCACTTCCACTGTATAGTCATAAGGGATTTGATTTAGGTCATACCTGAGTGGTGTAGCAGTTTTCCCTACTTTCTTCAATTTAAGTCTGAATTTGGTAATGAGTTCATGATCTGAGCCACAGTCAGCTCCTGGTCTTGTTTTTGTTGATTGTATAGAGCTTCTCCATCTTTGGCTGCACAGAATATAATCAATCTGATTTCGGTGTTGACCATCTGGCGATGTCCATGTGTAGAGTCTTCTCTTGTGTTGTTGGAAGAGGGTGTTTGCTATGACCAGTGCATTTTCTTGGCAAAACTCTATTAGTCTTTGCCCTGCTTCATTCCGCATTCCAAGGCCAAATTTGCCTGTTACTCCATGTGTTTCTTGACTTCCTACTTTTGCATTCCAGTCCCCTATAATGGAAAGAACATCTTTTTGGGTGTTAGTTCTAAAAGGTCTTGTAGGTATTCATAGAACCATTCAACTTCAGCTT
>NW_024076981.1:0-1684 GCF_014754425.2 Oryx dammah
TTTCCCCAATAGGAAATGAAAAATCTTCTCCATTTCAACCTGTTTACGTTGCTTTTTTGTAGATATGCTTTATCAGAGTAAGTTCCATTCTATTGCTAGTTTGCTGTCTTGAATATAAGTTAATTTTCATCAAACACTTTTACTGCATCAATTGTGATGATCATAGAATTGTTTTCCCTCCATTTTTCTATTAATGTGGTGAATTGCATTGGTACCCTTATACATTTAAACCACCCTTGCACTTCTAGGGTTAAAAAAAATTTGGTCATAACATATGCTTTAGCTGTAATCTACATGTTAATGCATATACATACATATATATACCCACACATAAATTCATAAAAGCCTTCTCTTGAAGTCTTCTCTTGAATGAATGGGCTTACAAAATGTGCCACCCAAATCTCATATGGTGTCCCTGATGAAATCATTGACAGAGAAACATTTTTAAAAACTTAATATATTTGTATTGTTCTGTAGAGAAATGGAATGCCAAAGCCATTGTCAACGGTTGTAGGGAGACAGGACAAAAACTGCTGTCAATTTCCATGGCAAATGGCAGAGCGTATCTTTCACACATTTCTGACTTGCCTTCCAAGTTTTTTTGTGTACAGGGACAGAGAAGCCACAAACATCTTTTCTTCTCCATGACCTCGGCCATTGGCTTGATAGTCACCAGATCTCAGAAGCCCTCCAGTTGTCTGTGTGTGTCTGTGTGTGTGTGTGAATCACTCAGTCGTGTCCGACTCTTTGCAGCCCCGTGAACTGTAGCCCGCCAGGCTTCTCTGTCCATGGAATTCTCCAGGCAAGAATACTGGAGTGGATTGCCATTCCCTTCTCCAGAGGATCTTCCCAGCCCAGGGATCGAACCCTGGTCTCCTGCAGATTCTTTACCATTTGAGCTACAGGGAAGTCCTCCAGCTATCTGATTCCTCCCTTATATCCTTATTATTAACGTAATAACAAAACGCTTACATCTCTGAGCCCCCATCTGCATCCTCACGCACCAAAATATACATATTTGTGCAACAAAGGACCTAGTCAGAATTCACTCTGATTAGCGAATAACGGGATTATAAATAGCAACTGTTGTGCCCTTACAGAGGTATGAAAATCCAGGTCCAAAAGGACTGAAAATGGGAGGTTCAAATCTACCATGAGACTTAAATTAGAGTATCCCATCTTACCAAAAAGTAGGTGAAAAAGTCCCTAGGTCATGGAGCTGCCTGACAAGATTAGGTCCTAGCTAGAAGAAAAGGGAAAGGAATGAGGGGAACTTCATGAGCCAAAATGACTTGAGTCTTAGCTGCTCTGTCTCCTTGATTGGCTATGACATGACATAACTGGGCTTCCCTAGTGGCTCAGACAGTAAAGAATCTGCCTGCAGTGCTGGAGAACTGGGTTTGACCCCTGTGTTGGGAAGATCTCCTGGAGGAAGCCATGGCAACCCACTCCAGTATTCTTGCCTGAAGAATGCCCATGGATAGAGGTGCCTGACGGGCTACAGTCCATGGGGTGGCAAAGAGTCGGACACGACTGAGCAACTAAGCACAGCACGTGGCATAACTAGCTTATCCATACTGGCTCTGACACATACTGTGTGAAGGTGAGAAAGGTATTTACATCCTCTCGATCTGTTTCCCCATTTCTAAAATGGAAATTACAAGTTTACACTAAATATTTGTTA
>NW_024076982.1:0-1684 GCF_014754425.2 Oryx dammah
GAAATGACAATCCACTCCAGTACTGTTGCTGGGAGAGGCCTGTGGACAGAGGAGCCTGGCAGACTGCAGTCCATGGGATCCCAAGGAGTTGGACACGACTTAGTGACTGAAAGACAGCAACAACCATTGCATGGACACAGCGAGGACAATGGTACTGGCTAAGACAAAGAGGTGCCCAAAAAGCAGCAAGACATTCTAACCACTTGAACACTTGGACAGGAGTGGTGGCTACACTTTACTCTTCTTGAGGGTAACATTGGAGGTTTAATCATCTTGATATCGCCTGAGTTCAGCATAATGATTGGCACAGAGTAAGTGCTCAGAAATTTTCTCAATTGAAGAGGGTAAATGAAACCAAATTTGACAAATTATAAATTTCTGGAGCAGAGCCAAATGCGAGATCCATGCATATAAAGCTCAGGTATCTTTCACGCCTAATTAGCTCTTCCAAGAGGGTATCTAGAGGCAGGAGAAAGAAGACCTTTTAAAAGAAGCCTAGCAAAGTTTCCTTCAAAGTTGATCTTATCAGGAAGTAAGATCCAGATTAGTTCAATTCAGTCACTCAGTCATGTCTGACTCTTTGCGACCCCATGAATCGCAGCACGCCAGGCCTCCCTGTCCATCACCAACTCCCGGAGTTCCACCAAACTCATGTGCATCGATTTGATGATGCCATCCAGCCATCTCATCCTCTGTCATCCCCTTCTCCTTCTGCCCCCAATCCCTGCCAGCATCAGGGTCTTTTCCAATGAGTCAACTCTTCGCATGAGGTGGCCAAAGTATTGGATTTTCAGCCTCAGCATTAGTCCTCCAATGAACACCCAGGATTGGTCTCCTTTAGGATGGACTGGTTTGATCTCCTTGCAGTCCAAGTGACTCTCAAGAGTCTTCTCCAACACCACAGGTCAAAAGCATCAGTTCTTCGGCACTCAGCTTTCTTCACAGTCCAACTCTCACATCCATACATGATCACTGGAAAAATCATAGCCTTGACTAGATGGACCTTTGTTGGCAAAGTAATATCTCTGCTTTTGAATATGCTATCTAGGTTGGTCATAACTTTCCTTCCAGGGAGTAAGCGTCTGTTAATTTCATGGCTGCAATCACCATCTGCAGTGATTTTGCAGCCCCCAAAAATAAAGTCTGACTCTGCTTCCACTGTTTCCCCATCTATTTCCCATGATGTGATGGGACCGGATGCCATGATCCTCGTTTTCTGAATGTTGTGCTTTAAGACAACTTTTTCACTCTCCTCTTTCACTTTTATCAAGAGGCTCTTTAGTTCTTCATTTTCTGCCATAAGGGTGGTGTCATCTGCATATCTGAGGTTATTGTTATTTCTCCTGGCAATCTTGATTCCAGCTTGTGCTTCTTCCAGCCCAGTGTTTCTCATGATGTTCTCTGCATAGAAGTTAAATAAGCAGGGTGATAATATATAGCCTTGACGTACTCCTTTTCTTATTTGGAACCAGTCTGTTGTTCCATGTCCAGTTCTAACTGTTGCTTCCTGACCTGCATACAGATTTCTCAGGAGGCAGGTCAGGTGGTCTGGTATTCCCATCTCTTTCACATTTTCCAGTTTATTGTGATCCACACAGTCAAAGGCTTTGGCATAGTCAATAAAGCAGAAATAGATGTTTTTCTGGAACTCTCTTGCTTTTAATCATGATGAATTAGTTTATTA
>NW_024076983.1:0-1683 GCF_014754425.2 Oryx dammah
GAGCTGACGCTCACGGACAGCACACGGCCGGGGCACAGCACTGCCCTGACCTGGGCAAAGGATGGCAGTTTGCCTGCAGCCCTTAGCGGAGGCTTGGCGTTTCCGAAGTCTGGCCTGGCAGAGACGCAGCCCCTGTGTGCACCCTCAGCCTGGGCCACGCCCCCCACCCCGGAGAGACTTGGTGGGGGGCGGGGACTGATGGACACGGGGTCTTGCTGTGGGCTCTGGGGAGGGGGTCCTGACCCCGAGTCTCCTATCCGGGCCGTGTCCCTGAGACTATGGTAGGTAACTCATCAGCTCCTGAGAAGCAGAGCCCGGATGTCGCAATTGCCTGCGATCCACACACAGGCTGACCTTTGCCCGCCGGCAGACAGGATGTTGGGATGTCACGGGCTGGTCCTGGGGCAAAGAGGGACTGAGACCGCAGGTGGAGTTCGGGCTGCTGTCAGCTGGCCCCACAGTGGGGAGCACATGCCAGGTTCTCAGGGAGGAGGAGGGGGCAGCTGGGAGGACGGTGGACTCAGCTCTGAGGCTGCAGGGAGGGACCAGGAGCCGGCGAATGCAGGCACCTCAGAAACTGCACACGGTGGGGCTTGGAGCCTCCCGGAGCCCCCAGGAGGTCCATGGCCCTGCCTTCACTCCGTGGGCCCACCTCGGACTTCTGACCGCCAGAACCATTCCCCAAGGGACTGCTCAACACCCCGGCCATGGGGCTTGTCACACAGCAACAGCATGCATGCGAGCTGCCCTCTCCAACTCAGTCTCCTCCAGGGGGAGGTTTTCTGAGCACCCCCTGGGGCCTCCAAGAACTCCTTGTGTGTTACCGCAGGCCCTGAAAGCCAGCACGCCTCCTGCCTGAAGGCCCTCAGGAGGGTCCCCTCTGCTGCTGCCCTGAAGCAGTCCTGAAAATGTGTGTGTGTGTGTGTGTCGAGGGGGCGGCCCGGCCTGCAGACAGAGATGTGTGTGCGTGTGTGTGTGTGTGTGTTGGGGGTGGGGGTGGCCCAGCCTGCAGAGAGAGGTGTGTGTGTACATGTGTGTGTCAAGGGGGGCGGTCTGGCCTGCAGAGAGGTGCGTGTGTGTCCCGCCTGCTGACACACGCAGGTGAGGAACTGACCAAGAGGGAAGAAGAAATGAGGTTGGAGAGCTGATGACCAACAGCGTAGCTTCTTGCTTTATTTCTGTACAAAGAAAAGATGGGCAGGAAGTGGCACGTGGAGGCACCCAGGGGAGACCGTGGGGATGGAGACCAGCAGCCTGCCGCCCCCACCCCAGGCCTGCTTTGCTGCCAACACAACTGTCCACTGTCTCCTGCCTGGCTGCCCATGGCGTGCACTCACAAACACACATGTACACGCACTCACACCTACACGTGCACAGATGCAGCCACACTTCCGGCCCCCAGGAGGAGAGGAGGCAGGGGGCAGCGGCAGAGGCTGGCAGGAAGGCGAGAGGCAGGGAGGCCAGACGCTCACCTGCAGACCGTCACCCATAACAGTACAGAAAGGCCAGTGTCAGAACTGTGCTAGAAAAATAGTACACTTCATAAAACCCGTGTTTATTAAAAAAACCTATTCAGAAAGTCTGGAAAGCGTAATAAATACCGTAGGGTGGCCGCCCATCTCCAACATAAAATATAAAGCGTGAGCGCGAGAGTTCCCTGTAAACACGGACACGGGCTGGGGC
>NW_024076984.1:0-1683 GCF_014754425.2 Oryx dammah
GACGCCTCAGCGGAAACCGGCCTCATTTCTCCTGGAGGGGAGAACCTGGTGGATTTTCTCGAGTTGTGGCGGGACCTTCTCGAGTTACGACGTTGACCTCTGGGACCCTCCCTTGTGGCCTCAGGAAAGGCCAGTCTCCATGCGAGTTGCGAGCGGCCTGTCGGGAATCCTCTGCAGTCGGTACCGAGGCCTAAGTCCTCATGTGGAGTCTATGACGGAACCTGAAGATTACTCTCCAGTGCTGACATGGATCTTGGGGTACTTCTGGAGGCACCACAGGGGAGTCTGTCCTAGTATCGATTGGGGACATGAAGGTCGGCTTTTCTCATGAGGTGCAGCAGCCTTGGCAGGCTTCCCGTCGCCTTTATACAGGGATCTGTGGCATTGTATGGAGGCTTTCCCATGAGTGTTTCCCACAGGGCTGTCACACGTGCCACTGTGGTGTGAGTCGATCTTCGGTGTGCAAGTCGACGCCATGCAGGGAAATCAGGTTCTTCTACAGTCGACTGAGACATTTTGTGCACATTGGGAATGGTGGTACCACCGCTGGAGTTCCTCTCGAATTTCCTGTGGAGAGCGCCTCCTCCGAGATGTGCCAGGAAAGCCGGGAATCCTTTCCCGACGAAGCAGGGAATGGAACCCTCATCTAGAGCTATGAGGAGGAATCGGGGCTCCTCTTGATGTAGGTGGGACCCTCGAGGTTGCTCTCGAGTGGAGGCGGGTATATAGGGGAACTTCTTGAGTTGCAGCAAGGGTGTGAAGGACCCTTTCGAAGATCAAGAGGGAAGGTGTGATTTGCCTCAAGACGCCTCAGCGGAAACGGGCCTCATTTCACCTGGAGGGGAGAACCTCGTGGATTTTCCCGAATTGTGGCGGTACCTTCTCGAGTTACGACATTGACCACTGGGACCCTCCCTTGTGGCCTCAGGAAAGGCCAGTCTCCATGCGAGTTGCGAGCGGCCTGTCGGGAATCCTCTGCATTCCGTGCCATGGCCTAAGTCCTCTTCTGGAGTCTATGACGAAACCTGAGGATTCCTCTCCACTGCTGACATGGATCTTGGAGTACTTCCGGAGGCAACCACAGGGGAGTCTGTCCTAGTCTCGAGTGGGGACATCCACGTCCGCATTCCTCACGAGCTGGAGCAGCCGCGGCAGGCTTCCCGTCGCCTTGATACAGGGATCTGCGGCATTCCGTGGAGGCTTTCCCACGAGGATTTCCCACAGGGCTGTCACACGTGCCACCGTGGTGTGAGTCGATCCTCGGTGTGCAAGTCTACGCAGTGCAGAGAAATCAGGTTCTTCTGCAGTGTACTGAGACATTTTGTGCACATTGGGAATGGTGGCACCACCGCTGGAGTTCCTCTCGAATTTCCTGTGGAGAGTGCCTCCTCCGAGATGCGCCAGGAAAGCCAGGAATCCTTTCCCGATGAAGCAAGGTATGGAACACTCATCTAGAGCTATAAGAGGAAACGGGGCTCCTCTTGATGTGGGCGGGACCCTCGGGGTTCCTCTCGAGGGGAGGCGGGTATGTAGGGGAACTTCTTGAGTTGTAGCAATGGTGTGAAGGACCAATTCGAAGATAAAGAGGGAAGGTGTGATTTGACTCGAGACGCTCAGTGGAAACGGGCTTCATTTAACCTGGAGGGGAGAACCTCGTTGAATTCTCGAGTTGTGGCGGGACCT
>NW_024076985.1:0-1683 GCF_014754425.2 Oryx dammah
TGTCTGTCCACCAAGGAACATTCTCATCATTCTTATAATACATGGGGTGGGGGGTAAAGTATAATAATTACCATTTTGCTACTTTTACTGTGCTTGTTTCCACCAGAGGATTTAACACCTCGACAGAACCGATAGACATTCATAATGGAAAACACATGTCGCTATGTCCTGTTAACTTTTTTGTTCTTTCTCTAGAATTTCTGGAGTGGGAACGTTGCCGAGGTCATCGACCCTTTAAAGTCCTGAATTATTCTGGGGCCATCACTGTACATTGGAGTCCAGATCATGGGCAATTCTTAGAAAAATGGTCAAATAAATCTTTTAGGTGGCATCGTGCAAATAGCACTTTGATGGGCAATGGTAATGAAACAGTTAAATGGCAGCAATTTGCACTTGTCCCTCCTCAGTTCCAATTGCAAGGATATCCACACATTCAAGGAGATATTTGGAAACTATGGGCAGTTTCTGGTAATCTCACTATCTGGTCAGGAAACTATACTTTGGACAGTGGTGACTCTTGTGGTCCATTCCATGTTAAATTCCATGTTAATAAATCTTATTCCACAATGGCATGTGTAAAATATCCTTTTGCATTGTTATATGGGAATCGGACCTGGAATGATACTGTGGGGTCTGTGTCATGTGACTATCGTAATCTAACTCAATGTGTAAATCAGTCTTGCTGGGAAGAATTTGAAAGACGAGCCTATAACTCCAATTTCTCGTTAGTAATTGTTAAGGCTCGGACAGAAGTATGGTTACCTATAAATCTGACTCGGCCACGGTCAGATTCTTTTGCCATTTCTCATCTAGTAACCGCTGTACGGACTTTGCTACACTGATCTCGACGTATGCTTGGTGTGGTCATTGCTTCGATTCTAGCAGTCACATCAGTGACTGCAACAGCAGCGGTGGCAGGTCTTGCGTTACACCAAGGAATTCAAACAGCTGGTTTTATTCGGGACTGGCATAAAGACCCTCATTTGCTATGGCAACAACAGCGAGATTTGGATGCACACCTTGCTACCGACGTGCTCAATCTTCAACACACCGTTTCCTAGCTTGGAGATCAAGTGGCTGTTCTATCTACACGAAGTGTGTTGAAACGTGATTGGAATTCCTCTCAGTTTTGTATAACACCTGTACCATTTAACATGAGTGAAGGATGGGATAAAGTAAAAGCACCCTTGACTGGGCATCAAAATCTCTCACTACGGAGATTACAGACCTGGAACGACAAATTTTGTCTACTTTTAGCAGGACTTTACCTGACATTACGGGGTCTGATTTGCTGAAAAGTCTTCAGAAGGGAACGAATAATTTAAATCCATTAGGGCATGTGTCCTCACTAATTGGGACTACCTTTGGGAACCCTGTGTTTATATCACTTTTCTGTTGTGTTGTTTTTCTAGTCTTCCGGCGGTGGTGGAAAGGGAAACAAATAAAGCGTGAAGCAGAGAAGATCCAGACCATGCTACACTTTATAAAAGCAAATCAAAAAGGGGGAGATGAAGGGTTAATAGGGTAGCAGAGATGTGCCTGCAGACGGGACTCGCTGCTCAGGCTGAACGTCCTTGCAAATGCGGCGTTCTGCCAAAATCTGTACACGGCCTTGAGTTCGACGGTCCCTTGCAAACAAGGGAGCATTCCCTTCTTGTGATTAAGAAGGGGTAGAGGGCTTTG
>NW_024076986.1:0-1683 GCF_014754425.2 Oryx dammah
GATCTTGGGGTCCTTCTGGAGCCCCCACAGGTGAGTCAGTCCTCGTCACGAGTGGGGAACTGCACGTCCGCTTTCCTCACGAGCTGGAACAGCAGTGGCAGGCTTCCCGGCACCTTGATACAGGGATCTGTGGCATTCTTTAGAGGATTTCCCACGAGGATTTCCGACAGGGCTCTCACATGTTCCACTGTGGTTTGAGTCTATCCTCAGCGTGCATGTCAAGGAAGTGCAGGGAAATCAGGTTCTCCTGGAGTGGACTGAGACATTTTGTGCAAATTGGTAATGGTTGCACGAACCCTGGAGTTCCTCTCGACTTTTCTGTGGAGAGCGCCTCCTCTGAGTTGCGATAGGAAAGCCGGGAATCCTTTCCCGAAGAAGCATTGAAAGGAACCTCATCTCGAGCTTTGAGGAGGAAACGGGGCTCCTCTTGATGTGGGCGGGACCCTCGATGTTCCTCTCCAGTGGACGCGGGCATGTCGGGGAACTTCTTGAGTTGCAGCAAGGGTGTGAAAGACCCTTTCGAAGTTCAAGAGGGAAGGGGTAATTTGCCTCGAGACCCCTCAGCGGAAAAGGGCCTCATCTCGCCTGGAGAGGAGAACCTCGTGGATTTTCTCGAGTTATGGCCGGACCATCTCGACTTAGGACGGAGACCTCTGGGACCCTTCCTTGTGGCCTCAGGACAGTCCAGTTTCCATGCCAGGTGCGAGGGGCCTGTCGGGATTCCTTTGCCGTAAGTGCCTGGGCCTAAGACCTCGTGTGGAGTCTATGACGGAACCTGAGGATTCCTCTCCAGTGCTGACATGGATCTTCGGGTCTTTCTGGAGGCTCCACAGAGGAGTCAGTCCTCGTCTAGAGTGGGAACATGCACGTCAGCTTTCCTCACGAGCTGGAGTAGCCATACAGGCTTCCCAGCTACTTGATACAGTGATCTGTGGCATTCTTTGGAGGCTTTCACACGAGGCTTTCCGACAGGGCTGTCACACGTGCCACTGTGAGTGAGTCAATCGTGGGCGTGCATATCGAGGCAGTGCAGGGAAATCAGTTTCTTCTGGAGTGGACTCTGACGTTGTGTTCACATTGGGAATAGTGCACGACCCTTGTAGTTCCTCTCGACTTTCCTGTGGAGAGCGCCTCCTCTGAGTTGCGACAGGAAAGCAGGGAATCCTTTCCCGAATAAGCATTGAAAGGAATCCTCATCTCAAGCTTTGAGGAGGAAACTGGGCTCCTCTTGATGTGGGCGGGGACCTTGGTGTTCCTCTTGAGTAGAGGCCGGAATGTCGGGGAACTTCTTGAGTTGCAGCAAGGGTGTGAAGGACCCTTTCGAAGTTCAAGAGGGAAGGGGTGATTGGCCTCGAGACGCCTCAGCGGAAAAGGGCCTCATCTCGCCTGGAGGGGATAACCTCCTTGATTTTCACGAGTTGCGGCGGGACCTTCTCGAGTTACGACGGGGACCTCTGGGACCATCCCTTGTGGCCTCAGGACAGGCCAGTCTCCATGCGAGTTGCAAGGGCCTGTCGGGATTCCTCTGCAGTTAGTGCCGGGGCCTAAGACCTCGTGTGGAGTCTATGACGGAACCTGAGGATTCCTCTCCAGTACTAACATGGATCTTGGGGTCCTTCTTGAGGCTCCACACGGGAGTCAGTCCTCGTCTCGAGTGGGGACATGCACGTCCGCTTTCCTCAC
>NW_024076987.1:0-1683 GCF_014754425.2 Oryx dammah
GATCACAAACATTTTTCCTGGACTTTGGCATAAGTTATAGGACAATTCCACAGTGCCAGTGAGTCAGGAGAGGGCCGGTATTCATAGCCTTGTTGGTATTCCCAGCTCTCTTACCAACATTCTCTAAAACATCCTCAATACCATATGGTCTTTGATAACTGATCCATGTAGGTCTTTAATCACCATAACATTGGTTGCTCAGAGATCCTTCTCAGGAAATCTGTACCCCTACACCCTGCTGTTGGCGTGGGATATTCTATGGCTGGAGCTAATCCTCTCTACCATCCCCAGCCACACTCAAGTACATAGGAGTCAATGTACTCTCCCACGGGGCTCACACCTGGAACTTTCAGTTCTACTCAGCCTTTCTCAAAAATGGTAACATAAACCTCTGATCTGAATTCCTGCAACTGTCTAGGCTTTTTGTTTCAACCACTTCTCACCTTCTGATGTTAGTCCTTTCATCCACCCATCAAATGTATCCTTATCTAATCCACCAATGGGATTGCAGTTGAAGATGAAGATGGGTGAACATGAGGTGGCAGATCTATAACCAAAATAATTCATGACTTACAACTTTTTCAAAATAGTTGCTTAAAACTCCTTTCTGGGACTTCTCTGGAGGTCCAGTGGTTAACACTTGGCCTTTCAATGCAGAGGGACTTTCCAATTCTCTTTCCACTTGTGTGCCTTCCAATCCCTGGTCTGAGGACTAAGATCCCACATGTTTCACAGTGAAAAAGCAAGAAACATAAAATAGAAACAATATTGTAGCAAATTCAATAAAGGTTTTAAAAATGGTCCACATCAAAAAAAAAAGACTTCTGCATTTATGTTTTTCCATTATTTCCTAAAGCAATGAATATCAAACACCTTGAATAACTACATGGGGAAAGAGCAAAATGTACCAGGAACTATGAGGGAGTATCTCAGTTATCATATTAAAATATTGTCAGATATAAAAGCATCATAATACCAATTCCAGTGAGTAAAGTTATGGTACAAAACTAGAGTACAATGAGAAGATCAAAAAATATTTCAGTCATTCGGACCAAACTGTCTCTTTAATTTCCCTTCAGAATCAACTGTTCCAGAATTATGAAAATACTTCCCTAATCAATCAACCTTCTACACTGTTACTCTTAATTTTCATTTACATCTAGAGAGGTGACAGAATGTCTGTGCCCTGCAGCCTAAGCTCTGCAAGAGGCACTGCCGGGGCCCCAGCAGGTTTGGGCACAGGCGGCAGGTGCCTGGGGAGCACTGTGTGCTCACTGCACAGAAGTAGGTGGCTGAGTCGCTGGGCTCGGAGTCTCTGATACGCAGGGAGACACGCTTGTTGATTTTATTGGACTGCGCTGTAAATTTTCCTGCCTGTTTGTCTTTGTCGGGATACACGTGCAGCAGAAACTCAGGGCCTTTCCCAGGGTACTGTCTGTACCATGCGAAGTACTGAGGATTACTGGCAGAATAAGTGCAGCTGAGAGAGGCGACGGCTCCCTCTGGGACAGGCAGAGACGCCAGGCTCTGCTCCACTGTGTTCTGCTGGCTGCTCACCGCTGTGCAAAGAGACAGTGAACGCTCAGTCAAAGAAGGTGGGTTAGGTAGTGGATGCCTCCTCTCCAGAATTCAAGTTACCTTTTCACAGGCCTCCCACCTCTACCATCCCTTATTTAAGGGAAA
>NW_024076988.1:0-1683 GCF_014754425.2 Oryx dammah
ACTTTCCTGTTACCCATCCAGTCACCTGCTTCTATGCAGGCTACAGCAATATAGATATAAATACATTTAATTTCATTCACTCTCCCTTCTGAGGGTCTCAGGATTTCTTTTGGGAACGGAAGACAGAAGCTCAAAATTGACTGTCCTTTTGGTAGATAAGTTTATAGCACTAATCCTGTAAATCTATTTAAAAAAAGGAACATTGGTATTGTCACAGAATTCTGTTTCCCATAATGGATTTGCTCTCCTGCTCTATTTATTGGGGAACTCTTGAACTTGAGTCTACCAGTAAACTTGTGTAATGCCTCCATAGAGATCTTGTCTACATATTTGTTAGGATTCTTTTTAGATAACTTTTGCAATTTATTGCAGTTTTAAAATGAGGCATTTTCTATTACATGTTCTACACAGTTCTTGCTCTTGCAGGGCAAAGCACTTGATTTGGCTGTGGAAATATTCCATCCCCTATTTTTCTGAAGTCTCTTATTCATTTAACCTCTCCAAGTGCTCATTCTTTTGAATTTGTTAGATAGATGATCACATTGTAATATGAAATATTAATTTTTTCAGTATAAATTTATATTGCAAAATATAAAGATATTATATCTATATAACTCTGGTTTTCTGTTTCAGGGCAGCTTCAAAAATTAGACGGGATAGATAACATACTTATAGGACTTGTCCCTAGCAAGAACGCCTCTAACATTTCACATTGCTGTATATATACATGATTTATGCATGCTCTATGTTTATATATGTGTGCACACACATGTGTGTGTATACAGTTATGTATTTATAGTTATTTTCAGTTGCTGGTTTATTAAATTCAAATGCACTTTAACAACACTGCATTGTACTCTCTGGCCCATGTTTAATGGTTTGGACATCATATGTCCTTTTGCTTTGTCTATCCCTCACCTATTTTTTGTGGATATAGATGATTTTCCTTTTCTCATTTGTCCTTCCTCCACGCTTATATGTGGTTGATTATTGCTTTCACTGTCCACTTGCTTTATCCGATAAGATTTCCCTTTTTAATTTTCATAGTTGTACTTGTGGCCTGTTCTTTTCAACTTTGAGAAGTCCTGTTAAAACTTCTTGTAAAATTAGTTTCATGGTGCTGAACTCTTAGTTTGCTTTGCTGCAGAACTTTTGAACTCTCCTTCAAATCTGAACAATAGGCTTTCTGGATAGAACACTCTGGAATGTAGGTTTTTTTTTTTTTTTTTTTTTTTTTTTTTACTTTCAGCATTTTAAAAGCAAGGTGCCTCTCTCTGTGGCCTGCAGCATGTCTGCTGAGAAGTCAGCTGATAGCCTAATTGAATTTCTTTTGTAGGTAACTTACTGAATTTCTCCTGCTGCTGTAGTATTCCCACTTTATCTTTTATTTTGGACATTTTAATTACAATGTGCATTGAGGTGGCCCTCTGGGGGTTGATCCTGCTTGGGGTTCTAAGTGCTTCCTGAAACTGGAGGTCTGTTTCCTTTCCTAGGATAGGTAACTTTTCAGGTATTGCATCGTCCATTATATTATCTAACCATTTCTCTCTCTCTCTCTCTCTCTCTTCTCTTTCTGGGACCCATATAACGCAAAGGGGAGAGTGTGTGGTGGTGTTGTCTCAGAGGTCTCTTAAAATGTCCTCGTTTTTAAAGCTTCTTTTATCTGTTCAGCTTGAGTGATTT
>NW_024076990.1:0-1682 GCF_014754425.2 Oryx dammah
TCCCTCCATCCTCTCCTTCAGAGGCCTTCCTGAGCCCCAGCAAACCCAGACCCTGGTGTGCCCCCAGGCCTACCTGCCTGGGCACCAGGCACCCAGCCTCAAGGGACCCCGAGTGACTCCTTCCTCCTGAGGGAGGGTGGGGAGACCTGCCCTGGCCCAGAGGGGCAGAGAGACACCCTGTTCCCACGTGGCCCTCCAGGACATGGCTTTGACTTCTCTCTTTTGCCAACAGAGCCAGCATCCAGGGGTGAGTGAGGGGGCCCCAATGGCTTGGCTCCACGAACCTCCCTACCAGGCCTCCCCCACCACTCAGGGCCTTCCGAGAGCCACGGAAACAAAAGCCGCACTCGCCTTTTACCTCCAGTTCTGTTATTGGGCCAAATGGAGACCCCGCAGCCCTGGTCTTCCAGAGGAGGAAGTCAAGGGAGGGCTCCGTCTCCCAGGCCTCTGCCAGCTGGGGCAGCGATCAATGGAACAGTGTTGGCATTTCATGTGGCTTCTGGGGCCTGGATGGGACTCTAAGGATCAGAGATCAGAGATCAGGTTGGTTCAAGGTCTCCATGTGGTGGAGACGAGACTCATTTACCCTGGGCAGAGGGCCTGGTTGCGGATGGGGGTGTAAGAAGGGTTTCCAGGTGTAGAAAGGCGTTGATAGGCACGAGAGGGACACGGGGGCTCCAGGGCTGTTTTCAGCTCCATGATGAAGCTCGCATGGGCTCCAGGGTTGATGCCTGTTCTCATATCATGAGGCTCTCAGCATCGTAGTAGTGAGAGTTAATTCCTAGACAGGTTGATAAGAAGTCTGGGGTCTCCACGGAGGAGGAGAAAGGGGTCTGGAATTCTCAAGGAGGAGGAAAGAACAAACATCTTTTTTTCTCTCCATTCCTTAGCCTTAGTCACACGGTATTGGTGGTATAACCGCTAAGTCGCGTCTGACTCTTGTGACCCCATGGACTGTAGCCCGCCAGGCTCGTCTGTCCCTGAGATTCTCCAGGCAAGAAGCAAGAATACTGGAATGGGTGGCCATTTCCTTCTCCAGAGGATCTTTCTGACCCAGGAATTGATCCCAGGACTCTTGCATTGCAGGCAGATTCTTTCCCGACTGAGCTATAAGGGAAGTCCTTGATGTGAAGTTGCTTAGTCGTGTCCGACTCTTTGTGACCCCGTGCACTGCAGCCTGCCAGGCTCTTCTGTCCATGGGATTTTCCAGGCAGGAATACTGGCATTGGTTGCCATTTCCTTCTCTAGTGGATCTTCCCAACCCAGAGATCGAACCCAGGTCTCCCGCATTGTAAACAGATGCTTTTACCATCTGAGCCAAGTCCTTAGTCTCATAAAATGCTTTATTCTTTAAGCCCAGGAACTGATGATTACAACAAACAACTCAGTTTAAACTCGGTACTGAGGATTATATAACAACAAGGTAACCTGCTTGAGGGCAGTGGGCTAATCCTGTTATCTTAAAATGTAAATTATGAGAGTGGGTCTACCAAGATCTTTAAAACCTAGAGACATTCTTTTGATTTATTGTAATAACTAATTTAAAAAGTCTATAAGTCCCTTGCTAACACTAGCGAGGGGGACACTCCCCATTCCCTTCTGATGTCTTCGTTAGAAGCTTTCTCTGTGCTTTTCATACTTGAATAAAACCCTGCTACACAAAAGCTCTTGAAGGATCAAGC
>NW_024076991.1:0-1681 GCF_014754425.2 Oryx dammah
TTAGTGCTGCTGTGAGCATGGCTCTGTAAATATCTCAAGGCCCCATGTTAACTTCTTTTGAATTTATATCCTGAAGTGGAATTGCTGAATCATGTGTCAGTTCTATTTTTTTTTTTAATTTTTCGAGGAGCCTTTATACTGTTTTCTGTAGCAGTTGCACCATTTTGAAATCTATTCATAACACACAGGATCCAGTTGCTGTACGTGCTTGCCAACAGTTGTCCTTTCCTTTTGTTGCCTTTATCTTTCCTTTCCTTTCTATGTAAACACACACACAGGCATGCACAATTTTTTTCATATCCTTTTCCATTATTGTTTATCACAAATTATGAATATAGTTCTTTGTGCTATACAGTACGATCTTGTTTGTCTGTTCTATATATTATAGTTCGCATCTGCTAATCACCAGCTCCCAATCTATGCCTGCCCCACCTTTCCCCTCTTGGTAATCACAGTCTGCTCTCTATGTCTGTGAGTCTATTTCTGTTTCATAGATAAGTTTATTTGTGTCATATTTTAGAGTCCATGTAAGTGATACCATACAATATTTGTCTTTCTTTTTATTTTATTTTTATTTTTACTTTATTTTAATTTACAATACTGTATTGGTTTTGCCATACATTGACATGAATCTGCCACGGGTGTACATGAGTTCCCAATCCTGAACCCCCCTCCCACCTCCCACCCCATATCATCTCTCTGGATCACCGCTGTGCACCAGCCCCAAGCATCCTGTATCCTGCATCGAACATAGGCTGGTGATTCGTTTCTTACATGATATTGTACATGTTTCAGTGCCATTCTCCCAAATTATCCCACCCTCTCCCTCTCCCTCAGAGTCCAAAAGTCTGTTCTGTACATCTCTGTTTCTTTTGCTGTCTTGCATACAGGGTTATCATGACCATCTTTCTAAATTCCATATATATGTGTTAGTATACCGTATTGGTGTTTTTCTTTCTGGGTTACTTCACTCTGTATAATTGGCTCCAGTTTCATCCATCTCATTAGAATTGATTCATATAAAGTCTGCAAGCAATAAATACTGGAGAGGGTGCGGAGGAAAGGGAACCCTCTTACACTGTTGGTGAAAATGCAAACTAGTACAGCCACTATGGAGAACAGTGTGGAGATTCCTTAAAAAATTGCAAATAGAACTGCCATATGACCCAGCAACCCCACTGCTGGGCATATAGAGCGAGGAAACCAGAATTGAAAGAGACACATGTACCCCAATGTTCATCGCAGCACTGTTTATAACAGCCGGGACATGGAAACAACCTAGATGTCCATCAACAGATGAATGGATAAGAAAGCTGTGGTACATGTACACAATGGAGCATTACTCAGCCATTAAAAAGAATATATTGTCTTTCTCTTTCTGACTTCCTAAGTATTCTTTTTAATGCTAGTGTAGATTCAAGTATTTACATAACTTCATTTTCAGAATATTTGTTGCTACTGAAATGTGATTGACTTTTAAAATATTTATCTTGTATTCTGCAAGCTTTATATTAATTCTAATACTTGTGGTTTTCTTCAAGATTTTCTATATACAAAAGTATGTTATCTCCAATATACTTTGACTTTTTCCTTTCCATTCTGAAGGCTGTTTTTTTTTTTTTTTTGAAACAACAGCAACAATTCCTTTCTGTTACCTGATTGCTCTGGTTATAGAACTGCC
>NW_024076992.1:0-1681 GCF_014754425.2 Oryx dammah
GGACACCTTATCTTTGACAAAGGAGGCAAGAATATACAATGGAGTAAAGACAATCTCTTTAACAAGTGGTGCTGGGAAAACTGGTCAACCACTTGTAAAAGAATGAAACTAGATCACTTTCTAACACCGCACACAAAGATAAACTCAAAATGGATTAAAGATCTAAATGTAAGACCAGAAACTATAAAACTCTTAGAGGAGAACATAGGCAAAACACTCTCCGACATAAACCACGGCAGGATCCTCTATGATCCACCTCCCAGAATTCTGGAAATAAAAGCAAAAATAAACAAATGGGGTCTAATTAAAATTAAAAGCTTCTGCACAACAAAGGAAAACATAAGCAAAGTGAAAAGACAGCCTTCCGAATGGGAGAAAATAATAGCAAATGAAGCAACTGACAAACAACTAATCTCAAAAATATACAAGCAACTCCTGCAGCTCAATTCCAGAAAAATAAACGACCCAATCAAAAAATGGGCCAAAGAACTAAATAGACATTTCTCCAAAGAAGACATACGGATGGCCAACAAACACATGAAAAGATGCTCAACATCACTCATTATTAGAGAAATGCAAATCAAAACCACAATGAGGTACCACTTCACACCAGTCAGAATGTCTGCGATCCAAAAATCTGCAAGCAATAAATGCTGGAGAGGGTGTGGAGAGAAGGGAACCCTCCTACACTGTTGGTGGGAATGCACACTAGTACAGCCACTAAGGAGAACAGTGTGGAGATTCCTTAAAAAATTGCAAATAGAACTACCTTATGACCCAGCAATCCCACTACTGGGCATACACACTGAGGAAACCAGAATTGAAAGAGACACATGTACCCCAATGTTCATCGCAGCATTGTTTATAATAGCCAGGACATGGAAACAACCTAGATGTCCATCAGCAGATGAATGGATAAGAAAGCTGTGGTATATATACACAATGGAGTATTACTCAGCCGTTAAAAAGAATACATTTGAATCAGTTCTGATGAGATGGATGAAACTGGAGCCGATTATACAGAGTGAAGTAAGCCAGAAAGAAAAACACCAATACAGAAGCTTTTAATTTTAATTAGATCCCATTTGTTTATTTTTTCTTTTATTTCTAATATTCTGGGAGGTGGGTCATAGAGGATCCTGCTGTGATTCATGTCGGAGAGTGTTTTCCCTATGTTTTCTTCTAAAAGTTTTAAGGTTTCTGGTCTTACATTTAGATCTTTAATCCATTTTGAGTTTATTTTTGTGTGTGGTGTTAGAAAGTGTTCTAGTTTCATTCTTTTACAAGTGGTTGACCAGTTTTCCCAGCACCACTTGTTAAAGAGATTGTGTTTTCTCCATTGTATATTCTTGCCTCCTTTGTTGAAGCTAAGGTATCCATAGGTGTGTGGATTTATCTCTGGGCTTTCTGTTTTGTTCCATTGATCTATATTTCTGTCTTTGTGCCAGTACCATACTGTCTTGATGGCTGTAGCTTTGTAGTAGAGCCTGAAGTCAGGCAGGTTGATTCCTCCAGTTCCATTCTTCTTTCTCAAGATTGCTTTGGCTATTCGTGGTTTTTTGTATTTCCATACAAATCTTGAAATTATTTGTTCTAGTTCTGTGAAAAATATCGCTGGAAGCTTGATAGGGATTGCATTGAATTTGTAAATTGCTTTGGGTAGTGGGGAGGGGGGGGTGGG
>NW_024076993.1:0-1681 GCF_014754425.2 Oryx dammah
TTTTAATTTCATGGCTGCAGTCACCATCTGCAGTGATTTTGGAGCCCAAAAAAATAAAGTCTGACACTATTTCCACTGTTTTCCCATCTATTTCCCATGAAGTGATGGGACCAGATGCCATGATCTTCGTTTTCTGAATGTTGAGCTTTAAGCCAACTTTTTCACTCTCCTCTTTCACTTTCATCAAGAGGCTTTTTAATTCCTTTTCACTTTCTGCCATAAGGGTGGTGTCATCTGCCTATCTGAGATTATTGATATTTCTCCCTGAAATCTTGATTCCAGCTTGTGTTTCTTCCAGCCCAGTGTTTCTCATGATGTACTCTGCATATAAGTTAAATAAGCAGGGTGACAACATACAGCCTTGACGTACTCCTTTTCTTATTTGGAACCAGTCTGTTGTTCCATGTCCAGTTCTAACTGTTGCTTCCTCACCTGCATGTAGGTCTCTCAAGAGGCAGGTCAGATGGTCTGGTATTCCCATCTTTTTCAGAATTTTCTACAGTTTATTGTGATCCACACCGTCAAAGTCTTTGGCATAGTCAATGAAGCAGAAGTAGATGTTTTTTTCTGGAATTCTCTTGCTTTTTTGATGATCCAGCGGATGTTGGCAATTTGATCTCTGGTTCCTCTGCCATTTTTAAAACCAGTTTGAACATTTGGAATTTCACAGTTCACGTATTGCTGAAGCCTGGCTTGGAGAATTTTGAGCATTACTTTGTTAATGTGTGAGATGAGTGCAATTGTGTGGTAGTTTGAGCAATCTTTGGCATTGCCTTTCTTTGGAATTGGAATGAAAACTGACCTTTTCCAGTCCTGTGGCCACTGCTGAGTTTTCCAAACCCCAAGCTAAATCTAATGCAAACTGTTGGAACAATCAAATGGGACAAGGGAACAAGATGATATAAAATCTGGAGCTCACACTGGAGCACTGAGAATTTGGTGTGAGTGTAGGTGAGGCACACTTCCCTGAAAAGCTGTGCTGCCAAGAATGTATGGAATTCAATAAATATGGGAGACTATTAATACTTGAATGGAGATGATTTTCATATTCATGTGATGTTTGAGACATAAATATCTCAGAATGTTGCAGCATTTTTATTTTCAAAATTAACTTTCTGATTTTAAAACTAAAGCATGACAAATATTATTAAATGTGTTGTCAGTGTATTTTCTTTCAGGCATTATCATTTGTATCCAAATTCATTTGTATTCCAAATACACACATACGCCTTCATGTACTAATATAATTTTAATAATGAATAGTTGTGTTCAAAACAGTACCCCTTCAGTGCTTTACATAGGCACTTAAATTAATAGATTTGCTTAAAATATGATCCCACTCACCATTCCCAAATTTCAAAAGGTACATAAGGTGTTGAATACCCCTCCTTTTATTTAACTTATATGCAGAGCACATCATGAGAAACGCTGGACTGGAAGAAACACAAGCTGGAATCAAGATTGGCGGGAGAAATATCAATAACCTCCGATATGCAGATGACATCACCCTTATGGCAGAAAGTGAAGAGGAACTAAAGAGCCTCGATGAAAGTAAAAGAAGAGAGTGAAAAAGTTGGCTTAAAGCTCAACATTCAGAAAACGAAGATCATGGCATCCGGTCCCATCACTTCATGGTAAATAGATGGGAAAACAGTGGAAATAGTGTCAGACTTTATTTTTT
>NW_024076994.1:0-1681 GCF_014754425.2 Oryx dammah
AAAAAATAAAGTCTGACACTATTTCCACTGTTTTCCCATCTATTTACCATGAAGTGATGGGACCGGATGCCATGATCTTCGTTTTCTGAATGTTGAGCTTTAAGCCAACTTTTTCACTCTCTTCTTTTACTTTCATCGAGGCTCTTTAGTTCCTCTTCACTTTCTGCCATAAGGGTGATGTCATCTGCATATCGGAGGTTATTGATATTTCTCCCGCCAATCTTGATTCCAGCTTGTGTTTCTTCCAGTCCAGCGTTTCTCATGATGTGCTCTGCATATAAGTTAAATAAAAGGAGGGGTATTCAACACCTTATGTACCTTTTGAAATTTGGGAATGGTGAGTGGGATCATATTTTAAGCAAATCTATTAATTTAAGTGCCTATGTAAAGCACTGAAGGGGTACTGTTTTGAACACAACTATTCATTATTAAAATTATATTAGTACATGAAGGCGTATGTGTGTATTTGGAATACAAATGAATTTGGATACAAATGATAATGCCTGAAAGAAAATACACTGACAACACATTTAATAATATTTGTCATGCTTTAGTTTTAAAATCAGAAAGTTAATTTTGAAAATAAAAATGCTGCAACATTCTGAGATATTTATGTCTCAAACATCACATGAATATGAAAATCATCTCCATTCAAGTATTAATAGTCTCCCATATTTATTGAATTCCATACATTCTTGGCAGCACAGCTTTTCAGGGAAGTGTGCCTCACCTACACTCACACCAAATTCTCAGTGCTCCAGTGTGAGCTCCAGATTTTATATCATCTTGTTCCCTTGTCCCATTTGATTGTTCCAACAGTTTGCATTAGATTTAGCTTGGGGTTTGGAAAACTCAGCAGTGGCCACAGGACTGGAAAAGGTCAGTTTTCATTCCAATTCCAAAGAAAGGCAATGCCAAAGATTGCTCAAACTACCACACAATTGCACTCATCTCACACATTAACAAAGTAATGCTCAAAATTCTCCAAGCCAGGCTTCAGCAATACGTGAACTGTGAAATTCCAAATGTTCAAACTGGTTTTAAAAATGGCAGAGGAACCAGAGATCAAATTGCCAACATCCGCTGGATCATCAAAAAAGCAAGAGAATTCCAGAAAAAAACATCTACTTCTGCTTCATTGACTATGCCAAAGACTTTGACGGTGTGGATCACAATAAACTGTAGAAAATTCTGAAAAAGATGGGAATACCAGACCATCTGACCTGCCTCTTGAGAGACCTACATGCAGGTGAGGAAGCAACAGTTAGAACTGGACATGGAACAACAGACTGGTTCCAAATAAGAAAAGGAGTACGTCAAGGCTGTATGTTGTCACCCTGCTTATTTAACTTATATGCAGAGTACATCATGAGAAACACTGGGCTGGAAGAAACACAAGCTGGAATCAAGATTTCAGGGAGAAATATCAATAATCTCAGATAGGCAGATGACACCACCCTTATGGCAGAAAGTGAAAAGGAATTAAAAAGCCTCTTGATGAAAGTGAAAGAGGAGAGTGAAAAAGTTGGCTTAAAGCTCAACATTCAGAAAACGAAGATCATGGCATCTGGTCCCATCACTTCATGGGAAATAGATGGGAAAACAGTGGAAATAGTGTCAGACTTTATTTTTTTGGGCTCCAAAATCACTGCAGATGGTGACTGCAGCCATGAAATTAAAA
>NW_024076995.1:0-1680 GCF_014754425.2 Oryx dammah
GAAGAATTACTCATAAAACCTACAGCAGTTGAGTCCTCCCGCCCCTCGCCAGCTCTAGCTCATGCAGAGTCTCCTGTGGCTGAGCCCCCCTCCCTCCCTGGTCCACTGTCCTCTGGCCTCAGGTCTGAACAGAAGCCCCCTGTCCCCTCTCAGAGCCCCGTCTCCCCCAGGGACCAGCCAGTCTCTTTTCTCCAGTCTCTGCCCCCTCCCTGAAAACTGTCCCCTCTCACCTGCCAGCAGGAGCTTGTTCCAGGGGACATGCCGCCTGCTTGCAGGGCCTGACAGGGGCTCCATGGTGCCTGCTGTCTGCTGTGTCCCTCTGGCTGTGAGGAGAACTTCCTCTCCAGAAACGCTCACAAGCCCTGCAATCCTTGCTTGAGCTCTGCTGTCCTTCCCGCTCTGTGCTGGGCTTCCTCCGGGGGCAGGAGCACTTCCCTGGATCACGTGGCCCGGGGCGGGGTCTCTGCCCAGGCCCTGCCCTCTGCCTCTCCTCTCCTTCTTCCCTCGCTAGTGGACCCCTCCCCCTTCCCCCTCTGTCTATATTTCTATTCCCTGAACTCTGCTGAGTCCTCTGCCTTCTAGAGCAGTGATTCTCCACCTACACACACACACACAAACCCATACACACCTACACACACGTACACACAACCCCCTCCACACACACCCCTACTCACACATACCTACATCTCAGCTACACACAGACACCTAGATACCCACACATCTATACACACACACACACGCACACACACACCCTTGTCTGGAAAAGCACAACCTTGGGGTGTCCGGGTCCGGGGTCCCCACTGCTCTGGATCACATGCACACTCAGCCCCCCCGACAGCCCTCCCTCATCCCCTCTGGCTTTTCCCTTCAGAGGAGGAGCCTGGGGGTGGGGGGAGCATCAGGAACGCTTGTCACAGGGACGTCCTCCCCACGGTGTGCGGGAATCACCTGTGGAGCTTCATGAAGACTGCGAACCCCCAGGTGACACCTTAGAAATGCTGTTTCAGCAGCCACCAGGTCACACGCTTGCCCAGCCTGAGACCCCAGAACAGTGGTTAGGCCGCCCCACCCACCCCCGTGTTGGCCTCTGCTGTGTTTTGGTCTGGGGTCTCTCAGCGCAATCACAGATCCAGGGGTTTCCAAATTTTAGTGATAATTGTTCCTGTGACAGAGAAATCCAGCTGGATGCCCAGGGTCTTCCTGTTGTTCTCAAATATCTGGGAAGATTGCAGACATTGGACCCGCCTGAAAGTCACCCTGACTCTGGAGGAGAGAAAGCGGTCACGTGAGTGATGACTAGAGAGGGGACCTGGTCTCTACCTTAGCTTGTCACCAGCCTGGCGTCTGTTTTCAGGGACTGCTGCTGTTGCTGCTGTTGTTTCAGTCTTGTGTGATTCTGTGCGACCCCATAAACAGCAGCCCACCAGGATCCTCCCTCCCTGGGACTCTCCAGGCAAGAGTACTGGAGTGGGTTGCCCTTTCCTTCTCCAATGCATGCATGCGTGCTGATTCTCTTCAGTTGAGTCTGACTCTGTGCGACCCTTGGGCAGCAGCCCACCAGCCTCCTCCGTCCACAGGATTCTCCAGGCAAGAATACTGAAGTGGGTTGCCATTGCCTTCTCCAGGAACAGAGACCCAGAACTGGGTGTCAGGAGGAGCTGCAGTTGGCAGGTGAGAAGG
>NW_024076997.1:0-1160 GCF_014754425.2 Oryx dammah
ACTCCAGAAGTTCCCCGACATACCCGCC
Organism: Oryx dammah; assembly: GCF_014754425.2. Classification (NCBI taxonomy): domain Eukaryota; kingdom Metazoa; phylum Chordata; class Mammalia; order Artiodactyla; family Bovidae; genus Oryx; species Oryx dammah. The sequence goes on from NW_024076997.1 coordinate 29, forward strand.
TCCACTCGAGAGGAATACCTAGCGTCCCGACCACATCAAGAGGAGCCCCATTTCCTCCTCATAGCTCGAGATGAGGGTTCCTTTCCCTGCTTCATCGGGAAAGCACTCCCGATTTTCCTGTTACATCTCAGAGGAGGCGCTCTCCACAGGAAAGTGGAGAGGAACTCGAGGGGTCGTGCCACCATTCCCAATGTGCACAAAATGTCTCAGTCCACACCAGAAGAACCTGATTTCCCTGCACTTCCTCGACATGCACGCCGAGGATCGACTCACACCACCATGGAACGTGTGACAGCCCTGCTGGAAAGCCTCGTGGGAAAGCCTCGCGGGAAAGACTCCAAAGAATGCCACAGATAACTGTATCAAGGCGCCGGGAAGCCTGCCACGGCTGCTTCAGCTAGTGAGGAAAGCGGACGTGCATGTCCCCACTCGAGACGAGGGCTGACTCCCCGGTGGAGCCTCCAGAAATACCCCAAGTTCCATGTATGCACTGGAGGGGAATAGTCAGGTTCCGTCATAGGCTCCACATGAGGTCTTAGGACCCGGCACTGAGTGCAGAGGAATCCCGACAGGCCACTCGCAAATGGCATGGAGATTGGCCATTCCTGAGGCCAAGAGGGAGGGTCCCAGAGGTCCCCGTCTTAACTCGAGAAGGTCCCGCCGCAACTCGAGAAAATCAAGGATGTTCTCCCCTCCAGGGAATATGAGGACCTTTTCCGCTGAAGCGTCTCCAGACAAATCACCCCTTCCCTCTAGAACTTCGAAACGGTCTTTACACCCTTGCTGCAAATCAAGAAGTTCCCCGACATACCCGCCTCCACTCGAGAGGAACACCGAGGGTACCGCCCACATCAAGAGGAGCCCCGTTTCCTCCTCATAGCTCGAGATGAGGGTTTCTTTCCCTGCTTCGTCGGGAAAGGATTCCCGGCTTTCCTGTCGCATCTCGGAGGAGGCACTCTCCACAGGAAAGACGAGAGGAACTCCAGGGGTCGTGCCACCATTCCCAATGTGCACAAAATGTCTCAGTCCACTCCAGAAGAACCTGATTTCCCTGCACTTCCTCGACATGCACGCCGAGGATCGACTCACACCACAGTGGCACGTGTGACAGCCCTGTCGGAAAGCCTCACGG
>NW_024076997.1:1260-1679 GCF_014754425.2 Oryx dammah
GTGCCACCATTCCCAATGTGCACAAAATGTCTCAGTCCACTCCAGAAAAACCTGATTTCCCTGCACTTCCTCGACATGCTCGCAGAGGATCGACTCACACCACAGTGGCACGTGTGACAGCCTTGTCGGGAAGCCTGGCGGGAAAGCCTCCAACGAATGCCACAGATCCCTGTATCAAGGCGCCGGGAAGCCTAACACGGCTGCTCCAGCTAGTGAGGAAAGCGGACGTGCATGTCCACACTCGAGATGAGGACTGACCCCCCTGTGGAGCCTCCAGTGGTACCCCACGATCCATGTCAGCACTTTAGAGGAATCCTCAGGTTCCGGTCTCGATCCACACGAGGTCTTAGGCCCCGACACTTACTGGAGAGAAATCCCGAGAGGCCCCACGGAACTCGCAAGGAGACTGGCCTTTCCTG
>NW_024076998.1:0-1678 GCF_014754425.2 Oryx dammah
TTTTTAAAACCCATATAAGACAGACATTTCAGAAGAAAACAGCCCCAGAGCACACACTGGGCGACACAACGGCAGAAGGCGCTCCACACCCACTCTGCGAGGGGAGGGGGACTCCCCACTCACTACTGTTTTGGAGGCGCAGACCCCAGCCCGGGTCCCTTGGTCTCACTGTGCTTTCGATAAAGTCTGACTTTTCCCAGTTTTCTTATTTCATAAACACCCCATCTCTTTATATATAGCTATATGCCTTATGTATATATGTACACGACTTCTTTTTCTTCTCAAAAATAAAATGGCCACCCCATCCGAGGGAGGGGTCTCAGCAACATTCACAGCGGTTGCAGCAGCGTGCCTTCTGTTCGTGTTACAGACATGCAGCGTGGAGGAGAGGGTGCTGCGCCTGCCCACAGCAGGGAGAGGGGATTTTAAGGGAGGAAAGTGATAAGGCTGAGCAGGAGATGGCAGATAACTAGGGTTTTTATGATGGAAAACATCTATTTGAACTGCTTAGCTCGTCCTGTTTTTGCAGCTCTGAAGACCAAGAAGTTTGCACGATGAAGGTCCTGTATTCCTTCTAGGATCAGGGGCCAGGTGGATTCAGGGAGGGGACTTGTGAGGCTTGAACCGACCCAAGAAGGACTTGGGAAGGCAGAGAACAGCGAAGAAATGGGTCTCTTAGAGACTGGATTGGAAAACCGGCCCCACTTGGAAAGGTCACAGTCCTTTTCCCTCTGCCCTGGAGTCTCTCTGCCGTCCTGGCTCCTGGCTTGAATTGTTTGGCTGGTTTTAGGTTTGAACCTAAGCAAGCAGCCAGTACAGATGTAGAGTCGGAATCTGATCTGCCCTGTCCAGGCGGTTTGACCTCACTTCTAGGAAGTCAGGGCCCAGGACCTTAGGCGGCAGGAACTTTGTGACCCTCATCTCATGTGTGGGGGGCAGGCTCCCCTCTCCTTGTCTCCATACCGCCGTGGTCCACTTCCTGGCAGGAGCAAGCCAGCAGCAGAGCTTCAAGCAAAGGCCCGGGTTCCTGACCCTCTCCAAACACAAAAAGGCACTGAGGTCAGCAGGAGGCCAGCCCCCACGGCCGACAATGCTTCAGACCACGAAGGAGTCCCAAGCTGGCTGCGTTGGAGGGCACCCCTCTCCGTAACCAAGGCAGCTCCTCCAGCAGCACTTGGAAATCCCAGAGTCCAGAAGGAGGGGAGAGGCAGTCCTAGAGGCCTGAGGGGAACCGAGGCAGCCGGGCCCGTGGCCGCTAGCTGGGGAGGCCTGAAGACAGCTTGGACTCGTTTACCTGCAACATGTTTTGGCTTTGACTGTCTGATTTCCGCACTCATCAGGAGACTTTAAAAATGGTTAAATAGCTGGTTTCCCCTTAGTGGAAACAATGAGGATGATGGCAATATTCAATTCAAAACTGCAACTTAAAGAGCTGACAAAGGTGTGGCTGAAGCCCACACGCACACAGATATAAATGCCTTTGGGTTTACACGTGTAGAGACTCAGGCCATCAGGGCCAGGGCTGGCTGCAGCTTCTCTGGAAATCTCTCAGGCAACCTCAGCTTTGGTGCTTCTGACCCAAGCCTCTGGGGCCACTAGCTTTATGACCATCCCTTACCTGTGAGCAACGTGCACCTGAGGACGGTGGGGGGAAATTCTCTTTTTTAAATATTTATTT
>NW_024076999.1:0-1678 GCF_014754425.2 Oryx dammah
ACCCAAGATACATGTGTGAGGCCACATATGGTCCCTGCACTGAACCACGCTGGGCCCTGTACTTGCACAAGTCCTCAAGAAATATTCTGGAGCCCACATTTCAGTCCCTCTACTGATCCAGATGGGTCCTGGCCTTCTTCAAACCCCAGACAATCGCTCCTGGGCCCACATCATGGTCCCTGAACTGAATTCTGCTGGGTCCTAAACTGGTTCCATGCTGTGACCAACACTCTTGAGGCCATATATCACTCCCAGAACTCATGCAGGTTGGACCCTGCCTTTAGTCAAGCCCGAACAAACAGTCCTGAGCCCACAGATCATCTCTGCACTGGTGCTTGCACGTTGGAAGCCTGATTCAGTGCAAGACCGAGACATGGATTCAGAAGTATTTGAATAGGTGGGTCTTGCCCTTGTTCAAGTTGCTGGCCAACACTGTTGAGCTTCTCTCTGACTCTCCGGCTAGTCCTGGCCATATTCAAGCCAACAACCTGCAATCTTGAGCCCACAACATACTCCCTGACTCTGAACTAGCATGTGTCCTGCCCTTGGCCAGTCCCCATAGGAAACACTCCCAATCCGGCATCACACTTGCTGCACTGACCAAGGCTCGACATGCCTTTGTGCAAGATGCCAACAAATGCTCCCAAGCCCACATTTCAATATCTCCGCGGACCATGCTCGGTCCTGCCCTTGTTCAAGACCACAAAATAACCATGAGCCCACCTCTCGGTCCCTGTACTGAAGCAGGCTACATTCTGCCCATCATAAAGCTTCAATGGATACTCCTGAATTGACATCTTAGGACCTGCAGTGACCCAGGCTGGGTCCAGGCCTTGTGCAAGACCCTTGCAAACACTCCCGACCTCCATCCAGGCTGCTGCACTGAACCAGGCTGAGTCCTGCCCTTCTTCCACCCCGTTAAAATACTCCTGAGTCTCCTTTCGGTACTTATGCTGACCAGGCTGGGTCCTGTCCTTCTTCAAGGCCACATCAAATACTTCTGAATCCACGTCTCGGTCTTGCAGTGAATCAGGCTAGATTCATCCAACGTGCAAGAACTGACTGACAACTCTGAGCCCAAATGTCAGGTCTTGCACAGAATGAGACTAAGCGCTACCCATGTTCATGACCCCTAATACAGGCCTGAGCCAACATCATAAGCATGGCACTGAAGAATTTGGGAGCTGCCCCTGTTGCACTGCAGCAAATGCTCCTGAGCCCACATCATGGGCCCTGAACTGAACCTGGCTGGGCCCTGCCTTTGTTCAAGCCCCCAGCAAACTCTACTGAGCTCACATCTTGGTTCCTACAATGAACCATGCTGGGTTCTGCCTTTGTTTACGCCCCTGAGAAACACTCCTGCACCCACATCTCCATGCTTGCCATGAACCAGGCTGGGTCCTGCACGTATTCAAGGCCCCGACCAACATAGCTGAGCCTGTATCTGACTCTCATGCTACTTCCTGTTCTTATTCGAGCCACTGGCAAGCAATCCTGAGCCAACAAGTAGCTCGATGCCTCAGAACTATGGCGTGAACTGCCATTGTTCAGTCCCCCAGGAAACACTACAGATCCCACGACCCACTCACTGCACTTAAGAAGGCTGGGTCATGCCTTTGAGCAAGACCTCAACAAACACTCCTGAGCCCACCACTAGGTCCCTGCAGTGAACCAGGCT
>NW_024077000.1:0-1677 GCF_014754425.2 Oryx dammah
TTCAATCCTGGTTCTTTTCAACTGTCTGTAGCATTCTACACTGTGATGTCATAAAAGTTATTGGTTATATTGGGTACAAAAGGAGATACTCCTTTCTTCTCCTCCTCTGTTTTTTCTTGCATATTTCTTTTTCCTTGGTCTCCATCACAGTTTACATAACCTGCTTTTTATCACAAACAATTGCTTTTATATCCTCATAGCAGAGTCTTCTTCCTTTCAAAATACAGTATTTGAGGGAATCACCTTTACGTACCCTACTCCTCTGCCACATAGCTGGTGTTCAACAGAGATTTTTAAAAATTAATTTATTTTTAATTGAAGGATAATTGCCTTACAATATTGTGTTGGTTTCTACCATATATCAACATGAATCAACCATAGGTATACATATGTCCCCTCCCCATGAACCTCCCTTCTAGCTTCCACTCCTCTAGGTTGTCACAGAATACTGGTTTGAACTCCTTGAGTCATATAGCAAATTCCCGCTGGCTATTTACATATGGCAGGGTATATATTTCCATGCTTCTCTCTCCGATTGTCTCACTCTCTCCTTCCCCTTCCTGCCATGTCTACAAGTCTGTTCTCTGTGTCTGTGTCTCCATTGTTTGCCTGCAAATACATTCATCAGTACCATATTTCTAGATTTCATGTTGTTGCTGTTGTTGTTCAGTCGCTAAGTCATGTCTGACTCTTCACAACCCTATGGACTGAAGCATGCCAGGCTTCCCTGTCCATCACCATCTCCCAGAGTTTGCCCAAGTTCATATCCATTGAGTCAGTGATACCATCCAACCATCCCATTCTCTGTCATCCCCTTTTCCTTCTGCATTCAATCTTTCCCAGCATCAGAGTCTTTTCAAATGAGTCAGCTCTTCACATCAGGTGGCCAAAGTATTGGAGTTTTAGCTTCAGCATCAGTCCCTCCAATGAACACCCAGGACTGATCTCCTTTAGGATGGACTGGTTGGATCTCCTTGCAGTCCAAGGGACTCTCAAGAGTCTTCTCCAACACCACAGTTCAAAACCATCAATTCTTTGGTGCTCAGCTTTCTTTATAGTCCAACTCTCACATCCATACAAGATTACTGGAAAAACCATAGATTTGACTAGATGGATCTTTGTGGACAAAGTAATATCTCTGCTTTTTAATATGCTGTCTAGGTTGGTCATAACTTTTCTTCCAAAGGGCAAGTGTCTTTTAATTTCATGGCTGCAGTTACCATCTGCAGTGATTTTGAAGCCCCCCAAAATAAAGTCTGCCACTGTTTCCACTGTTTCCCCATCTATTTGCCATGAAGTGAGGGGGCCCGATGCCATGATCTTCGTTTTCTCAATGTTGAGCTTTAAGCCAACTTTTTCACACTCCACTTTCACTTACATCAAGAGGCTTTTTAGGGGGCGGTCCTAAGATGGCGGAGGAATAGGAAGGGAAGTCCACTTTCTCCCTCACAAATTCCTCAAAAGATCATTTCAACGCGGAGCAAACTCCACAAAACAACCTCTGAATGCAGGGAGAGGACATCAGGCAACCAGAAAAGCAGATCATTGTCTTCAAAAACAGGTAGGAAAAAATATAAAAGACGAGAAAAGAGACAAAGGAGGTGGGGAGGGAGCTCCGTCCTGGGAAGGGAAGCCCGTCCCGGGAAGGGAATTCTAAGAAGAGAGGTTTCCAAACAC
>NW_024077001.1:0-1677 GCF_014754425.2 Oryx dammah
CCCAGAGCTGTGCTCCACCCAGCCAGGTGTGAGCATGCCACGTGGGCCCATGTTCTCTGCTGTGGGATAGGTGAGAACGGCTGTCACCACACTTGCACTCCCACTGCAGAGTCACAGAGCAAGAAGAACAACAAGAAAGTGGAGGTGGTGTTGCAGCCAGGGGAGGAGCTGGATCCCCAGAGGCCCTCAGTGACTGAATCGCGAGGGTCTGCGTTTCTCCCCTCTTGGGTCTTCTTTGATTCTGGGGAAAGCATGAGGAACTCCCCAATAGGTGAGGGTGAGGGATACAGCGACATGGCTCCTGTACTTGGGAAGCTCAGGGGCTGGAGGAGACCTAGAATCTGCGGGCAGAGGACACGTGTGTGAGGACTACGGCGTGGGGCTCTGCTTGGGGCCAAGGGTGGGGCAGAGACTGCACTTGCTTTAGGAGCAGAGAGACCTGGACTCACCCACGTGGCCCAAACAGCAACCCCATTGCCTATCTTTCCAGGGTTCCAGCCTCACATTTTTGGAGCATTTAGAATCTCTTGTTTAAATATAAGTGTTCTGTAACAAAGAGAGCCTTTCTTATCCAAAAAATTTGAACGAAAGTCCTGGACTTACAGAACAAACCATCACTGGGTCCTTCGGCAATGAGGGACAGGATTGGGTTGTGCTGAGGTATCCAGCGCCCCTCAAGCTCACCTGGGGGCTGTCCCATCCGAATCAGGGTGTTTGTGAGTCAGGAGGGGCTTCCTCTCCAGCAATGCTGGTGACTGGTGAGTGGGGAAGGGGAAACAGATGCCCGTATCTCATCCTTTCTCCCCACGAAGTATTCTCTGTCCAGAGTCCAGAGAGCCTGGTCTCAGATGTCTCTGGGCCAGGCCATCCTAAACATGTGCAGATGACCCCAACACTCTCGCCAGCATGAGGATAGAAGAAAGAGGAGTGGAAAGGATGGCATGAGGAGCTCTAAACAACCCAACCCCAAGGGAGCTGAAGCAAGAGCATCTTATGAATAAATAGAAAGACAGTGGAAGGAAATATGCTTCAGCATTGATGATGGTGATCTGGGGGTGGTGGAACTGCACTTCGTTTACTTTTCTTATCCATATGTTCTGTACTTAGTTGTCTTTCTGTGATGAATGGGCAGAGGAGCCTGGAGGGCGACAGTCCATGGGGTCACACAGAATCTGACACGACGGCAGTAACTTCGCACACTTGCACGCACCATGTTGAATATGTTCCATTTATGAGGAATATATTTTGATGAATATGTGTTACTTTCTACCAGAACACATTTTGCAATAGTTGACGCTCACTCTCCCCTCAAATGTTCAGCAAACTACTTCTCTTAAGCCCTCTCTAAACAGCATGTTTTAAAACTGAGGTTGCTCTTGTGAACCTTGCATCAAAAGTTCAGCAACTGATTAAAAAAAAAAAATGCCGGAAGAAATGTACCCAATAACTATAGGCTATAGGTACTCTTTGAAACTGTAGGATACCTTGAAAACAATGATTTTCTTTAGAGTGAGTTTCCTTTGGAGATAAATATATTCATACACAAACACACGCGGGAATGATGAAGGTGGGGAGCGGCTGGCTCATCCCACGGTGGAAGAGCTCCCTCACGGTCCCTTGGGGCTGAAGAAGGATGTGCCCTCAGGACACCAGAGGCTGCACAGCGCCCTGGGCCCA
>NW_024077002.1:0-1677 GCF_014754425.2 Oryx dammah
AGAAAATCCAGGTGTTTCTCCCCTCCAGGCGAGATGAGCCCCTTTTCCGCTGAGGCGTCTCGAGGCAAATCACCCCTTCCCTCTTGAACTTCGAAAGGGTCCTTCCCACCCTTGCTGCAACTCAAGAAGTTCCCCGACATACCCGCCACCACTCGAGAAGAACACCGAGGGTTCCCCCCACATCAAGAGTAGCCCCGTTTCCTCCTAAAAGCTCGAGATGAGGGTTGCTTTCCCTGCTTCGTCGGGAAAGGATTCACGGGTTTTCTATCGCATCTCGGAGGCAGTACTCTCCACAGGAAAGTCGAGAGGAACTCCAGGGGTCGTGCCACCATTCCCATTGTGCACAAAATGTCTCAGTCCACTCCAGAAGAACCTGATTTCCCTGCACTTCCTCGACATGCACGCCGAGGATCGACACACACCACAGTGGCAAGTGTGACAGCCCTGTCGGAAAGCCTCGTGGGAAAGCCTCCAAAGAATGCCACAGATCCCTGTATCAAGGCGCCAGGAAGCCTGCCACGGCTGCTCCAGCTCGTGAGGAAAGCGGACGTGCATGTCCCCACTCGAGACGAGGACTGACTCCCCTGTGGAGCCCCCAGAAGGACTCCAAGATCCATGTCAGCACTGGAGAGGAATCCTCAGGTTCCGTCATAGACTCCACACGAGGTCTTAGGCCCCGGCACCGACTGCAGAGGAATCCTGATAGGCCCCTCGCAACTCGATGGAGACTGGCCTGTCCTGAGGCCACAAGGGAGGGTCCCAGATGTCCCCATCGTAACTCGAGAAGGTCCCGCTGCAACTCGAGAAAATCCAGGAGGTTCTCCGCTCCAGGCGAGATGAGGCCCTTTTCCACTGAGGCGTCTCGAGGCAAATCACCCCTTCCTTCTTGACTTCGGAAGGGTCCTTCCCACTCTTGCTGCAACTCAGGAAGTTCCCCGACATACCCACCTCCACTCGAGAGGAACACTGAGTGTCCCGCTCACATCAAGAGGAGCCCCATTTCCTCCTCAAAGCTCCAGATGAGGGTTCCTTTCCCTGCTTCGTCGGGAAACGATTCCCGGCTTTGCTGTCGCATCTCGGAGGCGGCGCTCTCCACAGGAAAGTCGAGAGGAACTCCAGGGGTCGTGCCACCATTCCCAATGTGCACAAAATGTCTCAGTCCACTCCAGAAGAACCTGATTTCCCTGCACTTCCTCGACATGCACGCCGAGGATCGACTCACACCACAGTGGCACGTGTGACAGCCCTGTCGCAAAGCTTCGTGGGAAAGCCTCCAAAGAATGCCACAGATCCCTGTATCAAGGCGCCGGGAAGCCTGCCACGGCTGCTCTATCATGTGAGGAAAGCGGACGTGCATGTCCCCACTCGAGACGAGGACTGACTCCCCTGTGGAGCCCCCAGAAGGACCCGAAGATCCATGTCAGCACTGGAGAGGAATCCTCAGGTTCCGTCATAGACTCCACACGAGGTCTTAGGCCCCGGCACCGACTGCACAGGATTCCCGACAGGCCCCTCGCAACTCGGATGGAGACTGGCCTCTCCTGAGGCCACAAGGGAGGGTCCCAGAGGTCCCCGTCGTAACTCGAGAAGGTCCCGCCGCAACTGGAGAAAATCCAGGAGGTTCTCCCCGCAAGGCGAAATGAGGCCATTTTCCGCTGAGACGTATCGAGGCAAATC
>NW_024077003.1:0-1677 GCF_014754425.2 Oryx dammah
TCTTGTGTGTCTCGTATGTCTCGTGTTTTCTGTCATTTCACTCCTAATCACCAGTAATCTACATCTGGCGCCCAACGTGGGGCTCGAGTGAAACCAAAAGGGTGAGTAACCCCAGGGGGATTTTAAATCCATGCAGGGGAACGTTCGGGAAAATCTTGGGGAATTCTTCACCCTACCAGGGGAACTTTCAGAAAATCATGGAGAATTGCTAGGGGAATTAATGTACATGTAGTTAGTCAAAGGACTTCTCCACTCCATAGGCGTTAAGGCCTCGACTCGTTGATTGAGTGAGCTCTTTCGTTTGGTGGAGCAATTTTGTCATTGGTTTCAATATCAAACTAAGTTACAGTTAAACTTGAAGGAATGCAAAATAATTCAAAAGGAATTGAGAAAGCAACATCAGAGGGTAATGTGATCCCTTTGAAGTTATAGACTTTGTGTAGTGCTATAACACAGGCTTTGACCTTGCTCTCTACTGATAATGAAATAAAAATCTAACGCTTCAAGGAGGGGAGAAATAATTTGTGAGGATGTGTCAGACATTGATGGGGCTTCTGCATCGCCTGAAGGCAAGGATACAAATGAGCCTTCTCCTGTAAATGGTGAAACATCTGATAGTTCAGAATCAGATTCAGAGGCTTCTTCGATTTCGTCAGAGGAGGGCAAAGAGATTAAAGAAATGACCCATCTATTCCAGGAGTGGTGGAAATCCCGTAAGGAGGAGAAAAAATCTACACCTTCCTTCTGCTCCTCCTTGTGCTTCTCTTTTCCCCACTGTGGTTAATCGGCCCAATGTGGGCAGGGAACATTGTTGATTCTCCTTTCCTTTGTCTGTGCTTCATGATGATGTCTTGCCTGCTCCCCTTGGTGGGTTTATCGATCCTCCACAATTGTTTCCCATCCAGAGACAGCAGGATGGCAATGTGATAAATGTTCAATATGCTCCTTTGGAATAAAAAGTTTTTAAAGATCTTAAAGCTGCAGTAGCACAATACTGTCCTCAATCTCCCTTTATTTTGGCTAAGCTGGATTCATTGGGGAAAGGCAAATTAGGGGAAAGATAAAATTTCAGAGATATTATTACAAACTTCAGCATTTGAAAATGCAAATCCTGAATGCAAGCATATACTGGGAACTTTAAAGGGACAGGGTGCATCTATAGCTGAATATATCAGAGCCTGCTCGGGAGTAGGAGGAGCTGAGCATCAGGCTAATGTCTTTGCTACAGCCTTGGCCAAGGTTATGAGACCACCCAAAGGGAGGTAACTGCTTCCATTGTGGAAAACCTGATCATATGAAAAGAGAGTGCCAGAAATTAAAAGCTGATCAAGGTGCAATTCCTAAAGACAGATCTCTTGCTGGGAAGAATAAGATTTCTCCTGGACTTTGCCATTGGTTCTGGAAGGGGTTTCATTGGACTAATGAATGCAGGTCTAAAACAGACAAAATGGGCAACCCGATACCGGGAAACTATCCTGCAGGCCTAAGTCCTTGGGGTCCAGGAACAATACCGGAGACTTCTCCTCCTTGCCCTCCTGCCATCCCACCTGCCCCAATCCTGTTCCCTCCCAGCAACCGTTACGAGTCGATACCCCATTAAAAGGACCTCAGATGATGATTTAGGACTTACGGTCTGCTACTTCAGGGAGTGCTGCTGCTGATTTGCCACTAGCTGAT
>NW_024077004.1:0-1677 GCF_014754425.2 Oryx dammah
TTCTTGTCTGGAGAATCCCATGGACAGAGGAGCCTGGTGAGCTACAGGCCAAAGGGTCACAAACAGCTGGATATGACTGATGGATTGAGCACATAGAGAACCGAGTTATTAACCACTAAGAAGTAGGTTTCATTAATCTGTGAATGTTATTGGCCTCAGGTTCTGTTTTGACTAATATTAGTGTAACTTCATAAGCTTTCTTTTGGTTAGTAGTGTGTACTTTGTACCTTTCCACACATCCTTACTCGCCTGTCTCTGCTGTTTGAGATGTGCTCTTGGAAACAGCATAGAGTGCAAATCACTTTGTTTTCTATCCCATAGGCAATCATTGTCTTTTAACTGTAGAGTTTAGCTCCAGTATATTTCAACTTATTTCTACCATCTGGTTTTGTGCTTTTTGTTTGTCCCGTTTTTTCTGTTTCTTTTTATCACCCCATCTTTCGATTTCTCTTAAATGTTGTGAGTGTGGCTGGGGGGCTCTTCATTGCAAGAGCATGTTTTATTTTCTGTAAAATATGCATACCACAGGGTTCGTTGTCAGTATTGAATGAGATGAACAAACTCACATGAAATGCTTATCCAGTGCCTAACACAGAGTAAGCCCTCCTAAATGGGAACTATTATTAGAAGTCCGAGTACCCTTTCATCTTTAGTGTTCCCTTGTATCTTGCGGTTCCGCTTCTGTTGTTCTCCTTTCTGCTGACAATATCCCATTTGTGGTCAGTCCCTTTTCTTTCATTTCTGCTTTACGGCCATTTGATTTCCTGTTTCCACTCAGCCCTCCATCCCCAAGGCAGCTCAGTGGAGAAGCCCTTCGGGGAGGAGGCTGTGTGCTGCGGCTCTGTGGCACAGTAGGTGCGGGAGGAGACAGTGGCACCTTGACTGAATCCCATTCCACAAGGTGATGGAGGTCCCCCCAAGACGGGGCTGCATTTGCGTGTCATTCTAGGCTGGCCACCGTGAAACGGAATCAGCTGCGATCATCAGTTTGTGAAATAGGTATAAGGTTGCAGAACCCACCAGTTAGGAAACAGTTTAATTCCTTGTGTCTCTTCCTAGAGAGGATGTCTGGATCCTGGCTGTCTGCTCTCAAGAAGTTGTCCCGCTGTGAGCATATGGATGTCACCATACTAGGAATTTGTATATGTACTAAGCAGAGCCAGGAAAGAGGAACCATTTGTACTCAAACACATTGTGGTCAGAAGAAAACTTTGTTATCATTGTTGAGACAGAACTGCAGCTAAATTTAGCAAGCTACATACTTTGTGTGTGTGCCTGTGCACATGTGTGATGCCTGGAGAAAGTAACACATTATGTTTCCAAAAAGCAAAATGTCCCCAGACCAAAAAGAAAACCTTCTTCTTACCCGGTATTTGATTGCCATGACCATTCCTCACCCCACTTACTTCATATTTTCACTTTTTCTCTGTCCTGTGTAGCATGACATTCTTTCAAAAGAGAATAGATCACTAGAGGAACACTGGAACTTGGTGGAGTTTTGGGTCTTTTTCTGTTCTCTGGTGGTTTCTGTGCTTGGATTGAAATAAACTGAGGTGTTGAGCATCTGTATTTTGAATGGGCTTCACACAAACATGAGAATCTAACCTCTTTTTAAATTAATCAATTTAGGTTAATTGGAGGATAATTACAATAGTGTGATGGGTTTTGCCACACATC
>NW_024077005.1:0-1677 GCF_014754425.2 Oryx dammah
TGGAGGTTTGGAAGTCCAAGATCAAGGTAGTGGTGGTTTCTGGTGAGACCTCTCCATCTGTTTTGTAAATTCTAACTGCCTTCTCTCTCTGTCCTCACATGGCCTTTCCTCTGGAGGAGAGGAAAGGAATAGAGAGAAAATCTGGTGTATTCTTTTCTAATAAAGACATTTAACTTATTGGATTAGGGCCCCACACTTATGAACTCATTTTACCGTAATTATCTCTTTAAAGGCCCAGGCTTCAAATATAGTCACCAGGGGGTTAAATCTTCAACATATCAATTGGGGGGTGGGGGGAAAACAGTTCCATCCATAACCCCAGGTGACTCTACCAAGAGTGCCCAGGTGATCGCTGCTCAAGAAAATGAATTTTAACTAATTTATACTAAATACCATTTTTTTTAACATGCTGCAGAATTTATTGCAGATACCATGTTATGATATCACTTCATGGGAAATAGATGGGGAAACAGTGGAAACAGTGTCAGACTTTTTCTGGGCTCCAAAATCACTGCAGATGGTGATTGCAGCCATGAAATTAAAAGACGCTTACTCCTTGGAAGGAAAGTTATGACCAACCTAGATAGCATATTCAAAAGCAGAGGCATTACTTTGCCGACTAAGGTCCGTCTAGTCAAGGCTATGGTTTTTCCAGTGATCATGTATGGATGTGAGAGCGGACAGTGAAGAAGGCTGAGCGCCAAAGAATTGATGCTTTTGAACTGTGGTGTTGGGGAAGACTCTTGAGAGTCCCTTGGACTGCAAGGAGATCCAACCAGTCCACTCTCAAGGAGATCAGCCCTGGGATTTCTTTGGAAGGAATGATACTAAAGCTGAAACTCCAGTACTTTGGCCACCTCATGTGAAGAGTTGACTCATTGGAAAAGATTCTGATGCTGGGAGGGATTGGGGACAGGAGGAGAAGGGGACGACAGAAGATGAGATGGCTGGATGACATCAGTGACTCGATGGACATGAGTCTGAGTGAACTCTGGGAGTTGGTGATGGACAGGCAGGCCTGGTGAGCTGTGATTCACGGGGTTGCAAAGAGTCAGACATGACTGAGCGACTGAACTGAACTTAACCATGTTGATAACAAAAGCAGATCATCCTTAAGACATCAAATTTGTTTATTAATTTAAACAGAAATATATGATCCTTGTCACACAAAGAGATAATTTTAAATTTACTTTGAAATTGAACTAATCAACACATATATATTTGGAAACTATGCACCTGATGTGCCAAGTCCTTTCAGTCACGTCTCACTCTTTGTGACCCCATAGACTATAACCCACCAGGCTCCTCCGTCCATGGGATTCTCCAGGCAAGAATACTGGAGTGGGTGCCATTCCCTTCTCCAGGGGATCTCCCCGACCCAGGGATCAAACCCGCATCTCCTATAGCTTCTGCATGGTCAGGCAGATTCTTTACCACGAGCACCACCTGGGAAGCCCAGCTGTGCTCCTAGTATCATATCATCCCAGAGATAAGGCTGCTGTCCTCACAGAGTACATGGGTCACTGGTAATCAATCCTTAACCTAGTGAATAGCATAAAATATTGGGAGATGTTGGAAAGCTAACAGATTTCTCTGGACATTGTTTATCTTGCCCCTCTGAGACACTTGCAGATCTAGATGAGATTAGTTTGGAAAAGAGGTGTTGTTTAGTTCAGA
>NW_024077006.1:0-1677 GCF_014754425.2 Oryx dammah
AAGGTAAACAAAAGAACAAATTTTCAAAGTACCTTTAACACAATGCATCTTACCAGCATAGGTAGCTACTTCTTCATATTGATAGATAGGCTATTTATACACTAGAGTTCAGGAAAAAGCATTGCCGTGTCCCTCCAGTAAGACTGTCAGATCCTTTATATCACACTCTTCATCCTAGAACCTGACACAGTATATGTCAGCTAATATAATAAGTTACTTATTCAGATTATTTTAGCTGAGTGGTACCTGGAAGCAATATTCATTTTTGTTCACTTAATCATTTACTTCCCTGGTGGCTCAACTGGTAAAGAATCTGCCTGCAATGCAGGAGACCTGTGTTCAATCCCTGGGTTGGAAAGATCTCCCAGAGAAGAAAATGGCTACCCACTCCGGTATTCTTGCCTGGAGAATTCCATGGACAGAGGAGCCTGGCAAGCTACAGTCCATGAGGTTGCAAAGAGTTGGACATAACTAAGTGACTAAGTTTCACTTTCAATAATTTATTCATTCATTCAATAAATAAGTATTTGTTGAACTACTGGTAGATGCCCAGAATCCTTCTATATAGTAATCACATCCAGTGTAAAATTATGGAAAGAAGAGATGAGGTCTCTTGGTTTCAGTTCAGTTCAGTTCATTTCAGTCACTCAATAATGTCCAATTCTTTGTGACCCCATGGACTGCAGCACATCAGGCTTCCCTGTCCATTACCAACTCCCAGAGCTTGCTCAAACTAATGTCCATCGAGTCAGTGATACCATCCAACCATTTCATCCTCTGTCGTCCCCTTCTCCTGCCTTTGATCTTTCCCAGCATCAGGGACTTTTCAAATGAGTCCGTTCTTTGCATCAGGTGGCTAAAGTATTGGAGTTTCAGTTTCAGCATCAGTCTTTCCAATGAATATTCAGGACTGATTTCCTTTAGGTTGGACAGGTTGGATCTCCTTGCAGTCCAAAGAATTCTCAAGAGTCTTATCCAAAACCACAGTTCAAAAGCATCAATTCTTTGGTGCTCAGCTTTTTTTATAGTTCAACTCTCACATTCATACATGACTACTGGAAAAACCATAGCTTAGACTAGATGGACCTTTGTTGGCAAAGTAATGTCTCTGCTTTTTAATATGCTGTCTAGGTTGGTCATAACTTTTCTTCCAGTTAGCAAGCATCTTTTAATTTCACGGCTTCTTTCACCATCTGCAGTGACTTCAGAGCTCCCAAAAATAAAGTCTGTCACTGTTTCCCCATCTATTTGTATGAAGTAATGGGACCAGATGCCATGATCTTCGTTTTCTGAATGTTGAGTTTTAAGCCAACATTTTCCACTCTCTTCTTTCACTTTCATCAAGAGGCTCTTTAGTTCCTCTTCACTTTCTGCTATAAGGGTGGTGTCATCTGCATATCTGAGGTTATTGATATTTCTCCCAGAAATCTTGATTCCAGCTTGTGCTTCATCCAGCCCAGCATTTCGCATGATGTACTCTGCATATAAGTTAAATAAGCAGGGTGACAATATACAGCCTTGACGTACTCCTTTCCCAATTTGGAAGCAGTCTGTTGTTCCATGTCCAGTTCTAAATGTTGCTTCCTGACCTGCATACAGATTTCTCAAGAGGCAGGTCAGGTGGCCTGGTATTCCCATCTCTTGAAGAATTTTCCACAGTTTGTGGTGATCCATACA
>NW_024077007.1:0-1676 GCF_014754425.2 Oryx dammah
CTATGCCCCAACCAGTAACGCTGAAGAAGCTGAAGCTGAATGGTTTTATGAAGACCTCCAAGACCTTTTAGAACTAACACCCAAAAAAGATGTCCTTTTCATTATAGAGGACTGGAATGCAAAAGTAGGAAGTCAAGAAACACCTGGAGTAACAGGCAAATTTGGCCTTGGAATACGGAATGAAGCAGGGCAAAGGCTAATAGAGTTCTGCCATGAGAACACACTGGTCATAGCAAACACCCTCTTCCAACAACACAAGAGAAGACTCTACACATGGACATCACCAGACGGTCAACACCGAAATCAGATTGATTATATTCTTTGCAGCCGAAGATGGAGAAGCTGTATACAGTCAGCAAAAACAAGACCGGGAGTGGACTGTGGCTCAGATCATGAACTGCTTATTGCCAAATTCAGACTTAAATTGAAGAAAGTAGGGAAAACCACTAGACCATTCAGGTATGCCCTAAATCAAATGCCTTATGATTATACAGTGGACGTGAGAAATAGATTTAAGGGACTAGATCTGATAGAGTGCCTGATGAACTATGGACGGAGGTTTATGACATTGTACAGGAGAAGGGATCAAGACCACCCCATGGAAAAGAAATGCAAAAAAGCAAAATGGCTGTCTGAGGAGGCCTTACAAATAGCTGAGAAAAGAGAAGCGAAAAGCAAAGGAGAAAAGGAAAGATAAACGCATCTGAATGCAGAGTTCCAAAGAATACCAAGGAGAGATAAGAAAGCCTTCCTCAGCCATCAGTGCAAAGAAATAGAGGAAAACAACAGAATGGGAAAGACTAGATATCTCTTCAAGAAAATTAGAGATACCAAGGGAACATTTCATGCAAAGATGGGCTCGATAAAGGACAGAAATGGTATGGACCTAACAGAAGCAGAAGATATTAAGAAGAGGTGGTAAGAATACAGGGAAGAACTGTACAAAAAAGATCTTCACAACCCAGATAGTCATGATGATGTGATCACTTACCTAGAACTAGACATCTTGGAATGTGAAGTCAAGTGGGCCTTAGAAAGCATCACTATGAACAAAGCTAGTGGAGGTGATGGAATTCCAGTTGAGCTATTTCAAATCCTGAAAGATGATGCTGTGAAAGTGCTGCACTCAATAGGCCAGCAAATTTGGAAAACTCAGCAGTGGCCACAGGACTGGAAAAGGTCAGTGTTCAGTCCAGTCCCAAAGAAAGGCAATGCCAAAGAATGCTCAAACTACTGCACAATTGCACTCATCTCACATGCTAGTAAAGTAATGCTCAAAATTCTCCAAGCCAGGCTTCAGCAATACGTGAACCGTGAACTCCCTGACGTCAAGCTGGTTTTAGAAAAGGCAGAGGAACCAGAGATCAAATTGCCAACATCCGCTGGATCATGGAAAAAGCAAGAGAGTTCCAGAAAAACATCTATTTCTGCTCTATTGACTATGCCAAAGCCTTTGACTGTGTGGATCACAATACACTGTGGAAAATTCTGAAAGAGATGGAAATAGAAGACCACCTGACCTGCCTCTTGAGAAACCTATATGCAGGTCAGGAAGCAACAGTTAGACCTGGACATGGAACAACAGACTGGTTCCAAATAGGAAAAGGAGTACGTCAAGTCTGTATATTGTCACCCTGCTTATTTAACTTCTATGCAGAGTACATCATGAGAAACGC
>NW_024077008.1:0-1363 GCF_014754425.2 Oryx dammah
AATTAATACATCCTGTACGTTGCTGGAGAAGGCAATGGCACCC
This sequence comes from Oryx dammah, assembly GCF_014754425.2. NCBI lineage: Eukaryota > Metazoa > Chordata > Mammalia > Artiodactyla > Bovidae > Oryx > Oryx dammah. The sequence continues at coordinate 44 of NW_024077008.1, forward strand.
CACTCCAGTACTCTTGCCTGGAGAATCCCATGGATGGAGGAGCCTGGTGGGCTGCAGTCCATGGGGTCACTAAGAGTCGGACACAACTGAGTGACTTCACGTTCACTTTTCACTTTCATGCACTGGAGAAGGCAATGGCACCCCACTCCAGTGTTCTTGCCTGGAGAATCCCAGGGACGGGGGAGCCTGGTGGGCTGCTGTCTGTGGGGTTGCACAGAGTCAGACATGACTGAAGTGACTTAAATGTACGTTGTTTCATGAGAGGCCAAGAGCAGAGGCCAAGAGAGAGGCTGAGCCAGAGCACAGGACACAACGAAGGAGACATGAAAGTTGATAAATAAAAACATAGGTGTTCAAATCAAGATTGTGTTAAAACGGTCTTTAAAGGAATACGATTGGGATTTTAAGGAACTCCTATAGAAATAAAGTGCAGGTGAGATGATATTAATTCTTAGATGAGGATTCACAAGGATGACTCCCCTGCCTAAAGAGTGACACCACCAGAAGCAATTCTGTGCCGACGTGAGCTGGGAGATGGCACAGCACAGTGGTGGACACACGTGGTCGATGGAGACTCTGGGCCTTCACGCGAGGAGGAGTTTCTGCAGAGCCCATACGCCGGTGTGCTGAGAACATCGAGCAGGAGTTACTTGAGCCACTGAGAGTCACTGTACTTGAAGGGGTTTTTGCTTAAATATAATTTCATTTCTTTTTGGCCACACTGGGTCTTCCTTGCTGCTTGCAGGCTCTCTACTTGCAGCAAGCAGGGTCTGTGCTCTAGTTGCGCTGGTTGGGCTTCCCACTTTGGTGGCGTCTCTTGCTGTGGAGCACTGGGCTCTAGAATGCCCGGGCTTAGTATTTACTGCTTCATTTCTCTGTGGCATGTGGGATCTTCTGGGGACCAGAGATCGAACTGGTGTCCCCTGCACTGCAAGGTAGATTCTTAACCACTGGACCACCAGGGAAGACCCAGTACTTGAAGTTTTCATTGGAGCTACCTAAAACTTGATAAACGTGACCTCAGCAAAAGGGAGAAGGAGCAGTGAGTGCACGGCCTGCCTTCCACCAAAGGGAGCCTGCTGGCTCTGCACAGACCCCTTTCCATTTCTGAACCACACTTGCCATTTACTCACTTCCTCTTTCTCCACCTAAAAAACACAGTCTCTTAAATTCTTCAAGCAATCTTCCTGGTGGCTTTCTCCCATGGAAGTAGAATTTCTAGGCAAAAGAGTCTATGCAATCTTTCTATGGGAATATCAGAAGAAGGTGAACATTTTGTTTGAGGTAATGGTTCTGGAAATTCAGAATTAAATATGTTTC
>NW_024077008.1:1463-1676 GCF_014754425.2 Oryx dammah
CTGGTACCATTAAGATCCATGTTGATTGCAGATCCTGTGGTCTTGCTCGTGCCTTGACTTACTGCAGCTTCCTAAGTCCTTACCTAGGATTTGTTGGCATAAAGTTCAACCAGGAAAAACAGAAAACAAAACCCGTTTTAGTGTGTCTCTTGATATTTGGTTTTGTTTTTTACATTTGCAAGAGCAAAAGAGAGAAAATGAAGCAAAAGATAC
>NW_024077009.1:0-1676 GCF_014754425.2 Oryx dammah
TTAATGATTATTTTTAAAATGTTATCTTTTAAAATTTGCCTTAGATACAAGCAGCTCTCAGGAGAACTTAGAGCAATTACAAGAGAAGAATAATGCTTCCATAAGAAGTCAGCTGGAACTCAGAATTAAAGACTTGGAGTCTGAACTCTCCAAAGTGAAAACTTTGCAAGAAGATTCTCATAAAGCAGAGTTGGAAAAATATAAGCAACTCTACCTAGTAGAACTAGAAGTTAGAAAGTCATTGGAAGGTAAACTAGACAAGTAAGTCAAAACACAGAATCACAAAATGTAAATTTAGTTCATTATTTTGTCTCTAAAGCCTAATTTTTCTAGAGCACAGTTCATGAGATTAAGTAGGAAGTGAAAGCTAACTAGATGGTCACTGCTAGAGGGCGCCCTAAGACAAACAATTAATATTGTGTCCTTTTAAGTTTTACCACACAGAGTCGGAAACTACTGAAGTGACTTAGCAGCAGCAGCATACTGCATAAAGGCGTGCTTGTGAAACTGGGGGCAATTAACGTAACACAGGAGTGAAAGGCAGGATGATTCAGAGTGGCTAGAAATAGTATGGTGACCTGGCTGAGGCCGGGTGTGGAGGATGGAAAGGGCAGATGGCACCTCCAGTGCCTAGTCCAGGTTTCCCCACTGTCTGAAAGCAGAGCATTCCTAGGAAACCTTTCATAAGCCAAAACAGCATACAGCAAAGAAGTAGGTACCCAAGGGCACGTTCTGCTAGTTGAAGCCTAAAATGAATATGCACGAGTGAAGCACAGGTGCTCCCACATAGGGTTCAGGGTTGTGGTGACTTGACACTGAGATGTGGGGTGTGGCTTCCAGGGAAGGAGCCCAGTTGGGCCAGTCTCCCTGCTTGAGGAGCGTGATGCCTTTCACTGTAAAATGTACGCTGAACCTTTTTATATGAAAGAAAAAAGTCTCTTAAACATTTTTTTTTATTATTATAGAAGTAAAGTAACATAAAGTGAACTTTGGAAAAGCAGGGGATACTTGTAATTGTTCCTGGTGCTGTTTTAGCTCTTTTCAATCATCTATTGACTTTCTTGTCCTCCCCTCTAGATGTGACTCTAGATGATTCCTCAGAGCCAAAAGCTTAATTTCTCCAAGGTCATGAGTGAAACGTGTATACAACGGTGGTGAAAGCAAATGCTTGAAAGTGGCTTTGTGGGATGGGATGTTTCTTCATCCCTGAACTGTTTCCTGGAGGCAGGTATGTCCCAGCAGGCAGGCGGTGTCACTGTGAGGCCACTTCCCTTTCTCTCTGATGCCCTTTCTCTCCTCTCCCAACTATGACTTGTTACTTGAAGAGCCCTAGACACATGTGTACTTCTTTAGAACAAGGTTACAACTCAGTCTGACTGAACTCCGGGAGTTGGTGATGGACAGGGAGGCCTGGTGTGCTGCGATTCATGGGGTCACAAAGAGTCGGACACGACTGAGCGACTAAACTGAACTGAACACTAAGTAAAAGTCGTAATTAGCTGTGCTAATAAAGGAGACAGAAATGTTACGATTTTTTTGTCCCAGAGTTCTTGATTTTAAGAGATACTTACTAAATTATTAAATTTCTTGAAAAGCTGCGTTTAAATTCTACTTTAGAAATGAAATCTTATTGCCTAATATCCAAAAGTATTCTTTCAGATGTTTCACTTCCTTTA
>NW_024077011.1:0-1674 GCF_014754425.2 Oryx dammah
TATAGTTGGCAGCATGAGGCAGGTTCCAGTTTTGCTATTAGACCTTTCTGGAATGTTTTCCAAAAGTGTTTCTGATCCATGAATAGAGTCTGGTGCCTTCTGGACTCAGAGAGTAGAGGGAGTGAGGGGCACCCCCAAGGGACAGCTGGGGGCTCTTTTGGACATTTTATGTTGGTCAGCATTTCTGAGGGAGATTGGAGATCTATAAGCAAACTGGTGCCTAGCAGCTCTCCTGTAGAGTTTCACGGAAGTGCTGTGGCCACCATGGGGAGACTAGGCAAAAGTGGGAGCTGGAGAAGGAAGTTTAAAACTCTCACGTCACTTAACTGAGTTTGAGATATTTCCTTATGTATAAAATAAGGGTGTGAACACTTCTCTCAATGTTTCAGCCGATGAGTAACTGCTGCTGCTAAGTTGCTTCAGTCCTGTCCGACTCCGTGCCACCCCAACTATGGCAGCCCAGCGGGCTCCCCGGGCCCTGGGATTCTCCAGGCAAGAACACTGGAGTGGGTTGCCATTTCCTTCTCTAATGCATGAAACTGAACAGTGAAAGTGAAGTCTCTCAGTCGTGTCCCACCCTCAGCGACCCAATGGACCTGCAACCTACCAGGCAGGCTCCTCCACCCACGGGATTTTCCAGGCAAGAGGACTGGTGTGGGGTGTCCTAGCCTTCTCCGGCCCGATGCCGTAATTCAGGTACTAGTTTTGTCTTGTGAAAGAAATGTAATCATCACCGCTTATCTGCAGAGAGTAGGTATCAAGAGCCCCAGCGGACATCTGTCACCTCACATAGTATCAAACCCTATCTACACAATGGATTTTCTATAGAGACATACCCGTGATGCCGTTTATTTGAGCAGAGCAAACTGGTAGGGGAGTAACAAAGAGTAACAGGAAAGTGAAAGTGAAGTGGCTCAGTCGTATCCGACTCTTTGCGACCCCATGGACTGCAGCTTACTAGGCTCCTCTGTCCATGGGATTTGCCAGGCAAGAATTCTGCAGTGGGTGGCCATTTCCTTCGCCAGAGGACTTCCCGACCCAGGGATCGAACCCGAGTGTCCCGAATTGTAGGCAGACACTTTATCATTTGAGCCACCAGGGAAAGCATCATATACACGGAGTCACACAAGACTGGACCACTTCGAGCCCTCTGCCTAGAGCACACCGAACGCCCTGGGTCCCAAACCCTAATGCTCCTGCCCCCCGCCATTTCGGTGGGCGTCGCCACAGTTACCAACCTTCCTGGCTCTCTTTGGTGCCTAACCGCCACTTCTGGCCAGCCCGGGCACCCAACTTGAGATAAAAGACCTCGCAGGGCGCCAGGTCTCTCTTCTTGCGCGCACGGGGCTCCACGCCGCTGGCAAAACGAGCCTCTCTACCTGGGGGCACGGGATCAGTCCTCTCCTGTGCACATGTGGCACAATGAAAGGCTCCACTTCTAGAGTGTGCCAGGCCTCCTAGCCTGGAGGTGAAAACCCCAGGAGCTGCGCACATGGCAGAGCATGAGACCCCACACCTTCCTGCACGTGCAGGGCCAGTCTCTCCCCGGGAGCGCTCGGTGCGAGCACCCCGCACTCCCTTGCTGCCCTGCCCCTTGATTCCCTTCTCCTAATGGGAACATTGAGCAGAATGATAGAGCACACTATCACAACTAGGATGTGAACCACCGTTCAA
>NW_024077012.1:0-1674 GCF_014754425.2 Oryx dammah
AATCCTGTTTCAGGGAACTCTGGGAAATGGTGTAGAATCTGAATCTCAGAGTTACATTGCTCAAGGGGCAAGGTAGCTGAAATAGTTGTACACCGGCTTTCGGCAACCATCAGCTGGTGGCTATTTGAGGGGAAATGACATGCCTTGATTCCCTGGCATCTCCAGCCCTCCATGTCGATGGACAGAGCAGGTTCTGGAAACCAGAGAAAGTCCAGAATCAAAGCGATGCAGGTTCTGGCAGTTGGAAATTTGGCTGCATACACTGACAGGAGAAGAGGAAATGCAGGCTTGGCACCGACAGCATTTATTAGACATTTCTGTGTGTTGTTTCACATTGCTCATGACCCCTCTTGAAACTCCTCCTTCACTTGGACGCTGGCATACACCACCCCACTCCTTTTCTGCCTCATCTCTTGCCACTTCCTCCCATTCTTCTTCATAGGTTACTTGGCCTTTTTTTCCTATGCTTAGATGCTGTTAACAAGCCAACTATTGTCTTCTCATCCCACACAATTTCCTCATTGTCCTGAACATATCCTTGCCATGAAGCTCATCTATAGACTGACTGGTCTAGATGAACGTTTCTAGCCCTGCTCTCCTTTGTGGAGTCCACATCCACCAGCTTAAAAATATCTCCACTCAGATCTCCCATGAGCACCTTAAGCCCAGTGGGTCCAAACCTCACCTCTCCAAATCTGATCGTCTCTCTAAATCTCTCTCCCCTGAGTGCCCTCGCTCAAAATGGCAGCACCATCTATCCAGTTTCCCAAGCCACAGACCTGGGACCATCTTTCCTTCGCTCTTCCCTCTCCTCACCCCTGATGCCTACTTGATCACAAAGTCTTAGCCAACCTCACTTCTAATTTTCTCTTTTTTTGTGTTCTCTACCTTTAAGCAGCACAGTCTAAGCATAGAAGGGATTTCTAGCTGTCTCCCCAACATTCTGTTGGCTTCATTTGGGCTCATTGCAGCCCCTGAATCTTTGTTGACTTCATTCCTGCCTCTTTGGTTTGGAAAGACCTCAGCTTCCCTGGCTCACCTCAAAGTGTTTGCTGTAGCTTTGAGTTGAATTTATCCCCAGGATCTTCCCACTCTTGGTAGGATTCTGAATTAGTTGGGATTAAGTTTGGTTTGGGTGGACTCTGGGAATTCGTGATGGACAGGGAGGCCTGGCGTGCTGTGGTTCATGGGGTTGCAAAGAGTCAGACACGACTGATCGACTGAACTGAAGTTTGGTTGTGAGTCATCAAAATCCAGAATAACTGGGCCTTAAATAAGCTGGAAGTGTATTCATTTCTTACATTAAAAAAAAAATCTCCAAAGGAAATCAGTCCAGGGCTGGTGTGATTCCCACTCCTACTTCCCCAACAATAGTGTTTCAGTTTCTGCTTCTGAGGGAACCCAAATGAAAACAAAAGGATAAAAACTCACTTGGAGCGTTTGATTGAGATATGCAGGTGACAACAAACTTACGGCAGAAAGCGAAGAAGAACTAAAGAGGAGAGTGAAAAAGTCGGCTTAAAACTCAACATTCAGAAAACTAAGTTGATGGCATCCAGTCCCATCACTTCATGGCAAATAGATGGGGAAACAATGGAAACAGTTGAGAGACTTTATTTTGGGGGGCTCCAAAATCACTGCAAATGGTGACTGCAGCCATGAAATTAAAAGATG
>NW_024077014.1:0-176 GCF_014754425.2 Oryx dammah
AAAAACATGTTAAATAATGACATCAAAATAACACTGGTAAGATGTGGAGAAACTGGAACAATCACACACTACTAGGGGAGAATGTAAAATGGTACAGGCCAACCTGGAAAATTATTTGGAAGTTTTTAATGAAATTACAAATTCAGATGAAAAGTGGCAGAGTAAGGACCTCCAAA
>NW_024077014.1:276-1673 GCF_014754425.2 Oryx dammah
TTTAATGAAATTACAAATTCAGATGAAAAGTGGCAGAGTAAGGACCTTCAAAACTTCTCTTTTCATAAAATTAACAAGAATACTGCCAAAAATTATTCATAAGCTACATGTACAAAACTTTGGAAATTAAACTCAAAGACTTGCAGTAACAAAGGGAGAGTTTGTTTAAGGAAAGCGAAAGCGGCAAGGAGAAGACGAGGCTGTGACCTTGGGGCATTTTGCCTTCCCTGGCCCTACCCCCAGCTCTCCAGCACTGCAGGGCCTGGAAACACTGCGGTCACTTTCCCCTTTACCTGCAGTGGCCTGACCAGCACCGGGAGGGACAGACCCAAGCTGCAGTTCACTCCCAGAGAACCGTCATTTGACTGTCTCATGGTTCCCTCAAAGACCCCACTTGCAAGTCTGTTTTTAACTTGATCTGACTACAAGCTTGCCCAGTACAAAAACACTTTCCCCAGTTGTGATAAATTACAGGCAACTGTTTTAACTTCACTGCTGCCTAAGACAGTAGATAACAGCTGGAGCAAACAAGAGACAACCAAACACCTTAAACAAAAAAATTGGGGAAGGAGATTTACAGAGGAACTTTGAAAAACTGGCGTATTTCTGGAAATATACAAGGTCACATGCATGCCCAGAGTTGCACATATGCTCAGGAAAAGATCTGAGAAACCCTAAGCTCTCAACTCTACTGAAATTGAAGCTCTTCGTAAGAAATGAAGAAGGGCTTCCCTGGTGGCTCAGATGGTAAAGAATCTGCCTGCAATGCTGAAGACCTGGGTTTGATCCCTAGGTTGGGAAGATCCCCTGGAGTAGGGAATGGCTACCCACTCCAATATTCTTGCCTGGAGAATCTCATGGACAGAGGAGTCTGGCAAGCTACAGCCCACAGGGTTGCAAAGAGTCAGACACCACTAAAGTGATTTAGCACACACAGCACACATAAGAAGTGAAGTCTAAAGCAAAGCTGTCAACTGTCTACCTGACTGAGAGAGGAAGGTATGCCACAATACATACATAGAGACCTCAGCAAAGACTGGGAGACTTAGCAGATTCAGGTTGTTAAGAAATCTCTGCTTAATCATTAGCTGACCACTAAAGTAACTGACCGGATACTTAAAAAAATAATAATAAAAAGGAAAGGGAAAAAAAAAAAAGAACAGAGAGTAGGGGAACTCCTTCTATAAGGGCCAAAACAATTGTGATACCAAATCCAGACAAAGACATAACCAGAAAAGAAGACTACAGACCATTATCTCTTATGAATACCGATGCAAAAATCTTCAACAAAATACTAGCAAGGCAAATCCAGCAACATATAAAAAGGATTATACTCCGTGAGCAAATGAAAATTATCCCCAGTAACGCACAGCAGGTTCAACACACAAACATTAATA
>NW_024077015.1:0-1673 GCF_014754425.2 Oryx dammah
ATTCGATTCTTACATGATATTATACATGTTTCAATGCCATTCTCCCAAATCATCACACCCTCTCCCTCTCCCTCTGAGTCCAAAAGTCCGCTATACACATCTGTGTCTTTTTTGCTGTCCTGCATACAGGGTCATCATTGCCATCTTCCTAAATTCCATATATATGTGTTAGTATACTGTATTGGTGTTTTTCTTTCTGGCTCACTTCACTCTGTATAATCGGCTCCAGTTTCATCCATCTCATCAGAACTGATTCAAATGTATTCTTTTTAATGGCTGAGTAATACTCCATTGTGTATATGTACCACAGCTTTCTTATCCATTCATCTACTGATGGACATCTAGGTTGTTTCCATGTCCTGGCTATTATAAACAGTGCTGCAATGAACATTGGGGTACATGTGTCTCTTTCAATTCTGGTTTCCTCTGTGTGTATGCCCAACAGTGGGATTGCTGGGTCATAAGGCATTTCTATTTGCAATTTTTAAAGGAATCTCCACACTGTTCTCCATAGTGGCTGTACTAGTTTGCATTCCCACCAACATATAATTTTAAAACTAAGATCAGTTCAGTTCAGTTCAGTTGCTCAGTCATGTCCGACTCTTTGTGAGCTCATGAACTGCAGCATGCCAGACTTCCCTGTCAATCACCAAATCAAGGACCTTGCTCAAACTCATGACCAATGAGTCAGAGATGCCATCCAGCCATCTCATCCTCTGTCATCTCCGCCCCCTGCTTCATTCCTTCCCAGCATCAGAGTCTTTTCTAATAAGATAGTTCTTAACATCAGGAGGTCAAAGATCAAAGTTTCAGCATCAGCATCAGTTCTTCCAGTAAATATTAGGGACTATTTTCCTTTAGAATGGACTGGTTGGATCTCCTTGCAGTCCAAGGGACTCTCAAGAGTCTTCTCCAACACCAAGTTCAAAAGCATCAAGTCTTTGGCATGCAATTTTTTTTATAGTCCACCTCTCCCATTCAGACTACTGGAAAAACCATAACCTTGATGAGACAGACCTTTGTGGGCAAAGTAATGTCTCTGCCTTTTAATATGCTGTCTAGGTAGGTCATATAGCTGTGAAAAGAAGAGAAGCAAAAAAGCAAAGGAGAAAAGGAAAGATATAAGCATCTGAAAGCAGAGCTCCGAAGAATAGCAAGGAGAGATAAGAAAGCCTTCCCCTGCGATCAATGCAAAGAAACAGAGGAAAACAACAGAATAGGAAAGACTCGAGATCTCTTCAAGAAAATTAGAGATACCAAGGGAATATTTCATGCAAAGATGGGCTCGATAAAGGACAGAAGTGGCATGGACCTAACAGAAGCATAAGATATTAAGAAGAGGTGGCAAGAATACACAGAAGAACTCTACAAAAAAAAAGATCTTCATATTCCAGATAATTATGATGATGTGATCACTCACCTAGAGCCAAACATCCTGGAAAGTGAGGTCAAGTGGGCCTTAGAAAGCATCACTAGGAACAAAGCTAATGGAGGTGATGGAATTCCAATTGAGCTATTTCAAATCCTGAGATGATGCTGTGAAAGTCCTGCACTAAATATGCCAGCAAATTTGGAAAACTCAGCAGTGGCCACAGGACTGGAAAAGGTCAGTTTTCATTCCAATCGCAAAGAAAGGCAATGCCAAAGAATGCTCAAACTACTGCACAGTTGCA
>NW_024077016.1:0-1672 GCF_014754425.2 Oryx dammah
CAGAATCCACGTAAACCTACTTCGAAAACATGGGAGACGAAATACGTTCCAAAACATGTTCAGGCACAGCTGAATCCATCTAGTATTCTCAGGGCCACAGAACCAGAATCTGTACCTGTAAAACCAATGCATCCTTGTCAATCAACTTAAATAGAACAGGAACTTTTACCTGAGATAAAATCTAAGAGTGAGGAGACACCAGGTTTGGTGGTATCCTCTGGCTCGTCTTACTCTCTTGTACAACTATGCCTGACAAAACCTTTCAGACATCAGAGGCCACCGGACAAGAGGAGGCAATAAAGAATCCTTGCCGCATGAAGGCTTTTCTCTGTAACCGCAGCCTTCAAACTATTGCTGATAGACATCTGACATTCACAAGGACGTTGGACTCGACATGACACCTATCCTTGTACATGTGAGGGGTCACTCATCAACAGAAAGAAAGTGCAACAGAAAAACCAGGACACGCTCAGGAAGAAAACATCAACAGTTAAATACAGTTCAAAGTGCTTTCCAAAAAAGCCAAAAGCAATCAATATCCCCAAGGCTGGTGGGGATATTTCAAAGAGACCTAGCCTTCAAACCTTGCTAGCAGTCTCCCGTGAATTGAAAATGTCAAATAGCGCACTGTATCTGGAATAAGTTAACAGCAGAATTATTTCTTTAAAAATATATTTAGGATTTCTTTTATTTTTGGTATAAAGTATTTTATTGTAACTGGAGATTAATGACTCTACAATATTGTATCAGTTTTGCCATACCTCAGCAGGAATCCGCCCAAAGCACATGAAGTTCACCCATTATCGTGAGTTACTGTGAACTCTTTTGTGGTCAACTCTCTGTGATCCCAGCAGTGGGATCCCACGAGGTTCCTCTGTCCATGGAATTTTCCAGCGAAGTACTCTGGAGTGAGTTCCCATTTCCTCCTCCAGGTGATCTTCTCAGCTCGCATCTCCTTTGAGTCCTGCCTTTGAAGGCAGATTCTTTACCACTGTGCTGCCTGGGAAGCCCAGTGTATTGTTAGAGATCCAAAAAATGTCCCAATGTGGTATCACCTATGAGTAGGGAAAAAGTATCCAATGTTGTACAGGGAAGACATGGTAGAATAACATTTTGGAAAGGGATACTTAACGGAACTAGTGGCGTAGATTTGGTAGGAGACGTTATCAACATCACTACAGTAGTGCCTTCTGAGGATAACAAGAAACCGACCATATGATCTGGCAGTTCCACTGCTAAGGGGATTTCAGAGAAAAACAGAAACAACAACAAAAAACCCCAAGATTGTGAAACACACAAGTACGGCAACCACCCACTGGAGGAATGAACAACATCCTAGACATGAAAGTCAAGAAAGTGATGCAGCCCCTATGGAAAACAGAATGCAGCTCTTTCTCAATTCATTCATTTCTTCTTGAAGGAGAATTGCTTTAGAGAATTGTGTTGTTTTCTGCACACATGAGCCAAAATCAGCCATTGGTATACAGATATTCCCTCCCTTGGAACCTCCCTCCCATCTGCCTTCCCGCTATGAAGTCCAAAACCAAAGAGAACAGTTGCCATCGGTTCAGTTCAGTTCAGTCGCTCAGTGGCGTCCGACACTTTGCCACCCCGTGAATGGCAGCACGCCTGGCCTCCCTGTTCCTCACCGTCTCCCGGAGCTCACTCAGAC
>NW_024077017.1:0-1672 GCF_014754425.2 Oryx dammah
GACGAAGCAGGGAATCGAACCATCATCTATAGCTATGAGGAGGAAACGGGGCTAATATTGATGTGGGCGGGAACCTCGGGGTTCCTCTCGAGTGGAGGCGTGTATGTAGGGGAACTTCTTGAGTGCAGCAAGGGTGTGAAGTACCCTTTCGAAGATCAAGAGGGAAGGTGTGATTTGTGTCGAGACGCCTCAGCAGAAACGGGCCTCATTTCACCTGGAGGGGAGAACCTCGTGGATTTTCTCGAGTTGTGGCAGGACCTTCTCGAGTAACGACGTTGACTCCTGGGACCCTGCCTTGTGGCCTCAGGAAAGGCCAGTCTCCATGCGAGTTGCGAGCGGCCTGTCGGGAATCCTCTGCAGTCGGTGCTGGGGCCTAAGTCCTCATGTGGAGTCTATGACGGAACCTGAGGATTCCTCTCCAGTGCTGACATGGATCTTGGGGTAATTCTGAGGTACCACAGCGGAGTCAGTGCTCGTCTCGAGTGGGGATATGCACGTCAGCTTTCCTCACGGGCTGGAGCAGCCGTGGTAGGCTTCCCGTCGCCTTAATACAGGGATCTGTAGCATTCCATAGAGGCTTTCCCACGAGGAATTCCCACAGGGCTGTCACACGTGCCACTGTGGTGTGAGTCGATCCTCGGCATGCAAGTCGAGGCAGTGCAGTTAAACCAGGTTCCTCTGGAGTGAACTGAGACATTTTGTGAACATTGGGAATGGTGCCACGACCCCTGGAGTTCCTCTCGACTTTCCTGTGGAGAGCGCCTCCTCTGAGATGCCACAGGGAAGCTGGGAATCCTTTCCCGACGAAGCAGGGAAAGGAACCCTCATCTCGAGCTTTGACGAGGAAACGGGGCTCCACTCCATGTGGGCGGGACCCTCGGTGTTCCTCTCGAATGGAGGCGGGTATTTCGGGGAACTTCTTGAGTTGCAGCAAAGGTGTGAAGGACCCTTTTGAAGTTCAAGAGGGAAGGTGTGAAGTGCATCGAGACTCCTCAGCGGAAAAGGGCCTCATCTAGCCTGGAGGGGAGAACCTTCTGGATTTCTCGAGTTGCGGCAGGACCTTCTCGAGTTATGACGTGGACCTCTGGGACCCTGCCTTGTGGCCTCAGGAAAGGCCAGTGTCCATGCGAGCTGTGAGGGGCCTGTCGGGATTCCTCTGCAGTCGGGGCCGGGGCCTAAATCATCGTGTGGTGTCTATGACGGAAAATCAAGATTCCTTTCCAGTGCTGATAAGGATCTTGGGGTACTTCTGGAGGCACCACAGGGTAGTCTGTCCTAGTCTCGAGTGGGGACATGCACGTCCGCTTTCCTCACGAGTTGGAGCAGCCTTGGCAGGCTTCTCTGCGCTTTGATAGAGGGATCTCTGGCATTCCATGGAGGCTTTCCCACGAGGGTTCCCCACAGGACTGTCACACGTGCCACTGTGGTGTGAGTCGATCCTCACCGTGCATGTCGAGCAAGTGCAAGGAAATCAGGTTCTTCTGGAGTGGACGGGACATTTTGTGCACATTTTGAATGGTGGCACGACCCCCTGATTTCCTCCTGACTTTCCTGTGGAGAGCGCCTCCTCCGAGATGAGACAGGAAAGCCGGGAATCATTTGCCGACGAAGCAGGGAAAGGAACCTTCATCGCGACATATGATAAGGAAACGGGGCTCCTCTTGATGTGGGC
>NW_024077018.1:0-1671 GCF_014754425.2 Oryx dammah
CCATGATCTTTGTCTTCTGAATGTTGAGCTTTAAGCCAACTTTTTCACTCTCCTCTTTCACTTTCATCAAGAGGCTTTTTAGTTCCTCTTCACTTTCTGCCATAAGGGTGGTGTCATCTGCATATCTGAGGTTATTGATATTTCTGGCAATCTTGATTCCAGCTTGTGCTTCTTCCAGTCCAGCGTTTCTCATGATGTACCCTGCATAGAAGTTAAATAAGCAGGGTGACAACATACAGCCCTGATGTACTCCTTTTTCTATTTGGAACCAGTCTGTTGTTCCATGTCCACTTCTAACTGTTGCTTCCTGACCTGAATACAGATTTCTCAAGAGGCAGGTCAGGTGGTCTGGTATTCCCATCTCTTTCAGAATTTTCCACAGTTTCTTGTGATCTGCACAGTCAAAGGCTTTGGCATAGTCAATAAAGCAGAAATAGATGTTTTTCTGGAACTCTCTTGCTTTTTCCATGATCCAGCAGATGTTGGCAACTTGATCTCTGGTTCCTCTGCCTTTTCTAAAACCAGCTGGAACATCAGGAAGTTCATGGTTCATGTATTGCTGAAGCCTGGCTTGGAGAATTTTGAGCATTAGTTTACTAGCATGTGAGATGAGTGCAGTTGTGCGGTAGTTTGGGCATTCTTTGACATTGCCTTTCTTTGGAATTGGAATGAAAACTGACCTTTTCCAGTCCCATGGCCACTGCTGAGTTTTCCAAATTTGCTGGCATATTGAGTGCAGCACTTTCACAGCATCATCTTTCAGGATTTGAAACAGCTCAACTGGAATTCCATCACCTCCACTAGTGATGTTTTAGTGATACATTAGTGATGTTTTCTAAGGCCCACTGACTTCACATTCCAAGATGTCTGGCTCTAGATGAGTGATCACACCATCGTGATTATCCAGGTCATGAATATCCTTTTTGTACAGTTCTTCTGTGTATTCTTGCCACCTCTTCTTAATATCTTCTGCTTCTGTTATGTCCATACCATTTCTGTCCTTTATCGAGTTTGCATGAAATGTTCCCTTGATATCTCTAATTTTCTTGAATAGATGTCTAGTCTTTCTCATTCTGTTGTTTTCCTCTATTTCTTTGCATTGATCACTGAAGAAGGCTTTCTTATCTCTTCTTGCTATTCTTTGGAACTCTGTATTCAGATGCTTATATCTTTCCTTTTCTCCTTGGCTTTTCACTTCTCTTCTTTTCACAGATATTTGTAAGGCTTTCCCAGACAGCCATTTTGCTTTTTGGCATTTCTTTTCCATGGGGATGGTCTTGATCCCTGTCCCTGTACAATGTCACGAACCTCATTCCATAGTTCATCAGGCACTCTATCTATCAGATCTAGTCCCTTAAATCTATTTCTCACTTCCATTGTATAATCATAAGGGATTTGATTGAGGGCATACCTGAATGGTGTAGCGGTTTTCCCTACTTTCTTCAATTTAAGTATAAATTTGGTAATAAGGAGTTCATGATCTGAGCCACAGTCAGCTCCTGGTCTTGTTTTTGTTGACTGTATACAGCTTCTCTATCTTTGATTGCAGAGAATATAATCAATCTGATTTTGGTGTTGACCATCTGGTGATGTCCATGTGTAGAGTCTTCTCTTGTGTTGTTGGAAGAGGGTGTTTGCTATGACCAGTGCATTTTCTTGGCAAAACTCTAT
>NW_024077019.1:0-1671 GCF_014754425.2 Oryx dammah
TATTTTGAGGGAGAGCATTGTTGTTTTGGGGCTTACCTGGTGGCTCAATGGTAAAGAGGCAACCTATAAATGCAAGAGACATGGATTCAACTCCCGGGTCAGGAAGATCCCCTGGAGGAGGAAATGGCAACTCTCTCCAGTATTCTTACCTGGAAAATTCTGTGAACAGGGGAGTCTAGAGGGCTACTGTCTATGGGGTTGCAAAGAGTTGGACATAACTGAGCACATCCACAAAGTCTGGGAAATCCATGAGTGGAGAAGAAAAAGATTTGATGTGATCTCAATAAAAAAAATGAATTAACTAGGAAACATTTCTAGGGATCCCATGGGACATTCATCTTTATAGCTAGAGAATATTTTGAGTAATTATCTCACCTTTATTACACCTTGACTGAAGGCTGGCACCAAAGGATTCAGAGTAGCTTTCCTTAATAACCATGTGTATTTTGTATATTGTTAAACGTTATCACTCCTGCTTAAGATACACATGATATGCCAAAGGTTATTTTTGGTTCTCTACCCACAAAACAAAATTGTATCAAAAACTCATTTGGGGGAACAAACCTTTTCCTAACGTTTAAACAAAACAATAATCAGACTTTCTGCATTAAGTAATTTATTTCACTGCATCTTTTAGAGATTACTCATTTACTTTGATGAATATTTAGAGGAATGGCACTAAAATGTAGGCAGTAGAGAGCCTTCATAATCCACAAATACAATGTCCATCATTAAATAGGAAACCAACTCTAAGTCCTTGGTATGTAAATTTAACCCTAACAAGAAATCAGAGACTATGGGCAACTTTGAGCCTGTTTCATTCTCCTACCTGATTCAGTGTTCAAAATTATAGTTAAGAAAGTTGACCAGGTTTACTTCTTACCTTTTTCAGAAGATTGATTTCTGAAAAATAAACATTAGAAAGCTATGAAAAATAAAGACTAGAAAAATGTTTGAAGTGATAGTTATATTGGGATTATAGTATAAGCTCTTCATATTCCAAAACCTCTTCTTTCTGAAATTCTTCCTTTTGTTTATGATCCATGGTTCTCTAGATATATAAACTCTGAGAGAGGGTGTCCCCTGGGTTTGAGAGGAGTGTTGTAAGAATAAACAAGTTACCTTTCTATACCTGCAGTAGAATTCTCCTTGGGGGATTCCTATCTTGAGTTCCATTTTTCTCATTTTTCCTCTTTTCTTTCCTGTTTTTTTCTTAGTTTCAGAACCACAGTCAGTACAATTCTCAGTGGCCTCAAATTTTCTTAAATTATCTTTCATTTCCTGGGACAGAGGTATGGATATACTTTCTCATCTTGGGACCTTCCTTGGAAAAACTATAAAATGGAAGGAAATTGGGCTATGACATTTAAGGCATGAGGGTCAGTCATATTTCTTTATTCCATACAGAAACATGATTATCTTTCAATATTCCCCTCATTTATTACTGTGGCTCTATGGAAAATAGAGGAATAAGGAAAAGTAGTAGTGCTTTGCTTCTTTTCAATCTGACTTTTCACTGTTGGTATTAACACTAAATTATTTCCTTTAATTTTGGAATTCCCAAGCTCACATTTCCCTCTAGGAGAATGAAGCTGGTCTCTCATTGTGTATTTTTACTTCCTGATATACCCTTTAGGTAAAAATATTCTATCTGCCTTATCCAAAGGATAT
>NW_024077020.1:0-1671 GCF_014754425.2 Oryx dammah
TTTCCTCTTACAAAAAAGCTAAAAAATTTGAGACTGTTAATGACTGAAAATAAGCTGGTGTAAAAACTTGAATTTGGCTTTTCTCTCTGTTAAAAGGACACACTTTCTTCAGATGTTGAACTGCATTTAACAATAGATTTAAGTTCATTTGCCTCTTAAATGGTCTGTTCTGTATTTGCCTCTGAAATCCCATATTGTTACTTTGGCTGAGTGAATAGCTATTGTTTCACAGTGACCTATAGTCCCATCTGACTGAGTGCTCAAAATCTTTCTGATATTTGTTGACAAAACTTCCTAAATCGTCTATGAAGCACTTTTGGCTTCTAGCTAACTTTGGGGTGCTTCGGAGGGCCCCTGAAGCATCCCAAAGAGAGATATTAAACTGTGTTTATTTGGTTGGTTAAATTACATAAAAAAAGATTATCAAATGAGTAATAAATCTGCTCATATTATAATGTAGGGTAAAATTACTAATACAGATATCCTAAAAATTATATGGAGTTTTTAACATTCTGATATGTCATGGTATTTTAATGGAAAACCTGATGACTTCACAAAAGTTAGCAAAAGGACTAAATAAACCAGCGAATATGCTTATAACTTTTATGGTTTCTATCTGAAAAATTATGGAGTTGAATCTTATGTTTCCAGGGAGTAGGGAAAATCTTCCTCTCAAACTAATTATGACAATGCTTTGGTAAAATTAAATGTTATAAACAAAACAATTATATTTTCTATCTGACTCCTCCAAAAATTGGAAGTTCTTAGGTTCCCAGCAAGTTTTATCAAATGAATTAGGAAGGTTATCTCACGGATACAAAAAAATCTCAAGAAATTTTTGAGACCTTAACAAGGGAAGAATTCACCTAGATTTGTTAGGCAAAATCTGTGATAAGCCTTTGGTGTGAGTTTCTCAGCCCTGTTTTATTTTAAAAGTTCAGTCTGAGACTCTATAAATGTTTCAGCAAAATTAAAAAAAAGCCTATAATCAATTATGGTTATAGAAATCATTAGACCAAAATCAGTAAAAACAGACCTATTTTGCAAACAAACTAGCCTTAATTTGGTTATATTTAATAAAAATAAGGGTAACTTTTAAGAAAAAAAAAGATATTTCAAAATGTTAAATACCAGTTTGTTACTGGGGGTCTGCATCTAGTAAGACTCATCTCTTAGATAGTTCTTTGCTGTTATGTAATGTTAACGTAAAATTTAATTAAATTCTTGAAGAACACCCTAAGTTTGTTTCTGAAGCTTATCTCAGTAATCTATCTTTGGATGAAGATCAGATGCCTCATGACCTGCAACCAGGACTGGAAAAAGACGTAATTTAAGGGACTGTCTCCAACATGGATAGAAGGACTTTTTTTTTATCAGGAGAAACTACACCAGGATGAGAAGACGATGGCATTAGAGGTAGACAGCTTCCCCAAGATGCTGGACCTGATTCGTATGATCATTTATGTTTTCTTGACTTCTTAGACCTTTCCATATAAGTCAAATGCTTTTCTATCATAGGCCTGATCCTATGCTAGTTTTAAAAATCAATCCAATTGTTGGGTTTGTGGCCAATTAGCTGTGTCTAGTTCTGGGTTACTTTGGTAAATTTCTCTACTACCAGACTCTAACTGGTTGGCCCTGAGAAAATTTACTTAAAAAATTAGTCATATT
>NW_024077021.1:0-1671 GCF_014754425.2 Oryx dammah
CTCGTGTGGAGTCTATGATGGAACCTGAGGATTCCTATCCAGTGCTGACATGGATCTTGGGGAACTTCTGGAGGCACCACAGGGGAGTCTGTCCTCGTCTCGAGTGGGGACATGCACGTCCGCTTTCCTCACGAGCAGGAAGAGTCATGGCAGTCTTCCCGTCGCCTTGATACAGGGATCTTTGGCATCCATGGAGGCTTTCCCACGAGGGTTTCCCACAGGGCTGTCACACGTGCCACTGTGGTGTGAGTCGATCCTCGGCGTTCAAGTCGAGGCAGTGCAGGGAAATCAGGTTCTTCTGTAGTGGACTGAGACATTTTGTGCACATTGGGAATGGTGTCACCACCCCTGGAGTTCCTCTCAACTTTCCTGTGGAGATTGTCTTCTCCGAGATGCGCCAGGAAAGCCAGGAATCCTTTCCTGATGAAGCAGAGAAAGGAACCCTCATCTCGAGCTTTGAGGAGGAAACGGGGCTCCACTTGATGTGGGCGGGACGCTCGGTGTTCCTCTCGAGGGGAGGCGGGTATTTCGGGAAACTTCTTGAGTTGCAGCAAGGGTGTGAAGGACCCATTGGTAGTTCAAGAGGGAAGGGGTGATTTGCCTCGAGACCCCTCAGCGGAAAAGGGCCTCATATCGCCTGGAGGGGAGAACCTCCTGGATTTTCTCGAGTTGCGGCTGGACAACTCGAGTTACGACGGGGACCTCTGGGAACCTCCATTGTGGCCTCAGGAAATGCCTGTCTCGATGCGAGTTGCGATTGGCCTTTCGAGATTCCTCTACAGTCGGTGCCGGGGCCTAAGACCTCGTGTGGAGTCTATTTACGGAACCAGAGGATTCCTCTCCAGTGCTGACATGGATATTGGGGTACTTCTGGAGGCACCACAGGGGACTCTGTCCTTGTCTCGAGTGGGGACATGCACGTCCGCTTTCCTCACGAGCTGCAGCAGCCGTGGCAGGCTTCCAGTGGCCTTGATACAGGGATCTGTGGCATTACATGGAGGCTTTCCCACGAGGGTTTCCCACAGGGATGTCACACGTGCCACTGTGTTGTGAGTCGATCCTCGGCGTGCAAGTCGAGCCAATGCAGGGAAATCAGGTTCTTCTGGAGTGTACTGAGACATTTTGTGCACATTGGGAATGCTGGCACCACCCTTGGTGTTCCTCTCGACTTTCTTGTGGAGAGCGCCTCCTCCAAGATCGCCAGCAATGCCGGGAATCCTTTGGCCAAGAAGCAGATAACGGAACCCACATCTCGAGCTATGAGCAGGAAACTGGGCTCCTTTTATGTGGGCGGGACTCTCGGTTTTCCTCTCGAGTGGAGGCGGGTATGTACGGGAACTTGTTGAGTTGCAGCAATCGTGTGAACGACCCTTTCGAAGTTCAAGAGGGAAGGTGTGATTTGCCTAGAGACGCCTCAGTGGAAAAGGGCCTCATCTCGCCTGGAGGGGACAACCTCCTGGATTATATTGAGTTGTGGCAGGACCATCTTGAGTTAAGAAGGTGACCTCTGGGACCCTCCCTTGTGGCCTCAGGAAAGGCCCGTCTGCATGCGAGTTGTGATGCGCCTGTCAGGTTTCCTCTGCAGTCGGTGCCGGGGCCTAAGACATCGTGTGGAGTCTATGATGGAACAAGAGGATTCCTCTCCAGTGCTGACATGGATCTTGGGGTACT
>NW_024077022.1:0-1671 GCF_014754425.2 Oryx dammah
GCAGAAGGAAGAGGGAGAAAGACTGACCTGGTGCTGAGCTCTCTGCCCTCTCCAGCCATTTTCCCGCCCAGCCTGGCTGGGCCTGGGCTTGGCCTCCGATTCTTCCAATCTCCCCACCCAGGGTCTGGAGAGGCCGCTGGAGCCCTGAGCGCCGAGCAGGAAGTCAGCTCTGGGTCTCATCCAGGGCTGGCGGCTCCGCCCATGGAGGGGAAAAGAGAAGTGAAAGTACTTGCCAGTGAGCTGTGCTGGGCAGACACCGGCTCCTTCCCTCCACCCGCAGCTCCCTGGTGCTTCCAGCCATCAAGACATGTGGTCCCAGGGATGCAAGACAAGGAATGACACTCAGGGCCTGGAGGGCCAAGGGAGGGGCAGGGTCAGCCCCCAGGGGTCCAGCTGTTTGTGCAAAGGCAGCAATGATATCTGCGTGACCCCAGCTGTCTGCAGGCCTTCTCAGGCCTTCTCAGGGCGGTTCAGTTTAGTATGGGGTCAAGGGCAAACTCAGGTGTGCCCCTTCCCCTTTGCTGAGATGGTTGTCAGGGGAAGAGGGAAAGACAGAGACTTCAGATCCTCTCTCCAGCCTGTGGGAGAGGCTGGACCAACCGAGTCAGGTCCCAGCATCCAGCCAGAGGCCTGGTGAAGCAGAAATCCGCTAGAGCGATATTTCCGCTCGGGGGCCCCTAAGTGTGACTTCCTCCAGCTTTGAGTAGAGTTCTGACCCAGCGACATTTGAAGATGAAGGGAAGGGTTTCCACTTTCTCTCTCACTTCCATTGTTTCTTTCCCCCAAAGGTACCAAAAGCACAGTGGTCAGGACAGACCCCAGGACTCCAATGAGGACTTCTTTACCAGTGGGCAGGGTCTCAGGGGTACCCGTTCCTGCACATGTGTGGACCCCTCTCTCGACCCCCTCACTCCAGTGGGTAGCAGGACTACTGAGCTGAGCCTTGTCTGGGCAGGACTGTCCTCTGCCCCTGACTCCATGGGGCACAGGGTCCACACAAGGCTGGCACAGACCACACCTGCCTTGTCTAGGGTCCCCTCTCTCTCCTCTCTGTTCCTGGGTGGCTGGTGGACCAGGTCATCGCTGTGCTGCATGTTAACATAAACATGCCAGCTTTTCTGTGAGCTTGCTTAGGGCCACCATGATGAGAACCTGGAGTCAGAGGCCGCTTAGCTGAGGTTGGACCGTCTACAGAACAGACACTCCTGAGCTGGGGCTGCTCTTGGCCCCTGGAGGAGACCTTCCTGTGGGTCAGAGAAAGCTGGGCCCGCACCACACCCATGAGAGCAGTGGGGTGGAGGGTCTGAAGCACCCCAAGGCCTCTGTGAAGAAAGCAGTTTCTTTGATCCAGGAAATAACGTCAGACCCACTCAGGTTTGGGAAAGGACAGGTTGCAGGTTGATCCTATGATAAACCATAATGGAAAACTATAGAGAATGTGTATATACAACTGTATCAGTTTGCTGTAAAGTAGAAATTAACACAACATTGTACATCACCTATACCTTCAATTAGAAAAGAAGGAGGAGGAGGTTGAACTCCTCCTAGAGACCCTGCTGGAGTGACTGAAGGAAATAAGGAGATGTCTGGGGCATGTTCCATGGCTGCGAGGAGCACTGAAGCAGGAGCCTTTCTGCTATCACAGGAGGAGCCCAGTTATCAGACCTGGAA
>NW_024077023.1:0-1670 GCF_014754425.2 Oryx dammah
GGCAATCATTGACTCAATGATAAGAAAAAGCCCTATGCTAATTAAGACTCTCAAAATACTCCAAAACTCTCTGTGCTGTTTATGGTTGAGAGGTAGTAAACAATCATGTGCTAGTGGCAGGAGTATGGATAATCCTGTCACACAAGCTAGTCTGTCAGCAGAGAGGTTTGACCTGAGACATCCTTGTCCCACCCAGAGCAGGGAATTAGCAGCAATTATTGACACAACAAATGAAAAACCCTTCACCAATATAATTCCTAACCAACTGACTATACTAATAATTTCTAACTCCCCAAAAGAATTTGCCTCTAGTAAGTCTAAAGCATCTGGTGCCTCTCAGGTTGGGAGGCTGTAAACAATCACATGTGGTGGGAGGAACCTATACAGGTGGGCTAGATAACCTTCAGAGGAGTCCGTAAGCTGAAACATTCTTGTCACGCCAAAGAATTTTTATTGCCTTGGAGCTGCAAGTTAACTCCTTCTCCAAGAGAAACGGTTATGGGGGAGAGCCCCCCGTAAAGTCAGAGGTGTAGACGAGAGCATAAAATAGCCTCTGGTTTTGGGGTAGATGCTCGGGAACAGGGGGTTTCCTGAGGCTTGATCACGCCTTTGCGTATGCCAAGCCTCCTTCCTCATGACCTTTACCATGGGCGGAGTTCCTCACGCTGGCCCCCAACAATCACCTCCACTACCTTTGTTCATAATGCTGCTTTCTGAGGCCCACTTGAATTTCACGCACCCGCATTCAAGGGAGCAGGGCCTCCTGTTTGAAGATAGGTTAGGAGATCCTCTCTTGACCTCTGGGCTTGTTTTTTGTATCATGTTAGAATAATTTATTCAGATGTTTGGCTCTAGGTGAGTGATCACACCATCGTGATTATCTTGGTCGTGAAGATCTTTTCTGTACAGTTCTTCTGTGTATTCTTGCCACCTCTTCTTAATATCTTCTGCTTCTGTTAGGTCCATACAATTTCTGTCCTTTTTCGAGCCCATCTTTGCATGAAATAGTCCCTTGGTATCTCTAATTTTCTTGAAGAGATCTCTAGTCTTTCCCATTCTGTTTTCCTCTATTTCTTTGCATTGATCACTGAGGAAGGCTTTCTTATCTCTTCTTGCTATTCTTTGGAACTCTGCATTCAGATGCTTAAATCTTTCCTTTTCTCCTTTGCTTTTCGCTTCTCTTCTTTTCACAGCTATTTCGTAGTCCTCCCCAGACAGCCATTTTGCTTTTTTGCATTTGTTTTCCATGGGCATGGTCTTGATCCCTGTCTCCTGTACAATGTCACGAACCTCAGTCCATAGTTCATCAGGCACTCTATCTATCAGATCTAGTCCCTTAAATCTATTTGGTCCTTAGTATGTGTCTAGTTGGTTTGGTGGTATTTTGTGAGGTAGGGATCCAACTTACTTTCCCATATGGATACCAACTGTCCCAATGGGACGATTCTTTTGTCCTTTCTCCTGGAAATATCCTTTCTGGGCTTACATATTAAGAAGCTTTTTTAAAAATGCCAAGTATCAAGCACTTCAGATCTTTGTTAATTTGTAGAGCTCCCCAGAGGCATGTTTCCATTTCTGTGTCTTCTCTTTGCATTTCACCATTGCCAATTTCTAGTATACACAAGTACCCTCAGAGGGTTCTCTGTAGTGAATTGTGTATGTTTCTGTGA
>NW_024077024.1:0-1670 GCF_014754425.2 Oryx dammah
GTTCAAGAGGGAAGGTGTGCTTTGCCTCGAGAATCCTCAGCGGAAAACGGCCTCATCTAGCCTGGAGGGGAGAAACTCGTGGATTTTCTGGAGTTGTGGCGGGACCTTATCGATTTAAGATGTTGATCACTGGGACCCTCCCTTGTGGCCTAAGGAAAGGCCAGTCTCCATGCTAGTTTCTAGGCATTTGTCGGGATTCCTCTGCATTCCATGCGATGGCCTAAGTCCTCGTCTGGAGTCTATGACGGAACCTGAGGATTCCTCTCCACTGCTGACATGGATCTTGGGGTGCTTCCGCAGTCAACTACAGGGGAGTCTGTCCAAGTCTCGAGTGGGGACATGCACGTCCACATTCCTCACGAGCTGGAGCAGCCGCGGCAGGCTTCCCATCGCTTTGATACAGGGATCTGCGGCATTCCATGGAGGCTTTCCCACGAGGGTTTCCCACAGGGCTGTCACACGTGCCACTGTGGTGTGAGTCGATCCTCGGTGTGCAAGTCTTCGCAGTGCAGGGAAATCAGGTTCTTCTGCTGTGGACTGAGACATTTTGTGCACATTGGGAATGGTGGCACCACCGCTGGAATTCCTTTCGAATTTCCTGTGGAGAGCGCCTCCTCAGAGATGCGTCAGGAAAGCCGGGAATCTTTTCCCGACGAAGCAGGGTATTGAACCCTCATCTAGAGCTATGAGTAGGAAATGGGGCTCCTCTTGATGTGGCCGGGACCCTCGGCGTTCCTCTCGAGTGGAGGCGGGTATGTAGCGGAACTTCTTGAGTTGCAGCAAGTGTGTGAAGGACCCTTTCGAAGATCCAGAGGGAAGGTGTGATTTGCCTCGAGACGCCTCAGCGGAAACCGGGCTCAGTTCACCTGGAGTGGAGACCTCGTGGATTCTCTCGAGTTGTGGCGGGACCTTCTCGAGTTACCACATTTACCTCTGGGACCCTCCTTTGTGGCCTCAGGAAAGGCCAGTCTCCATGCGAGTTGCAAGCGGCCTGTCGGGAATCCTCTGCAGTCGGTACCGAGGCCTAAGTCCTCATGTGGTGTCTATGACGGAACCCGAGGATTACTCTCCAGTGCTGACATGGATCTTGGGGTACTTCTGGAGGCACCACAGGGGAGTCTGTCCTAGTATCGATTGGGGACATGAAGGTCGGCATTCCTCATGAGGTGCAGCAGCATTGGCAGGCTTCCCGTCGCCTTGATACAGGGATCTGTGGTATTATATGGATGCTTTATCACGAGGGTTTCCCACAGGGCTGTCACACGTGCCACTGTGGTGTGAGTCGATCCTCGGTGTGCAAGTCGACGCCGTGCAGGGAAATCAGGTTCTTGTACAGTGGTCTGAGACATTTTTTGCACATTGAGAATGGTGGTCCCACCGCTGGAGTTCCTCTCGAATTTCCTGTGGAGAGCGCCGCCTCCGAGATGCGCCAGGAAAGCCGGGAATCCTTTCCCGACGAAGCAGGGAATGGAACCCTCATCTAGAGCTATGAGGAGGAAACGGGGCTCCTCTTGATGTAGGCGGGACCCTCGTGGTTGCTCTCGAGTGGAGGCGGGTATATAGGGGAACTTCTTGAGTTGCAGCAAGTGTGTGAAGGAACCTTTCGAAGATCAAGAAAGAAGGTGTGATTTACCTCGAGACGCCACTGTGGAAACGGGCCTCATTTCACC
>NW_024077025.1:0-1668 GCF_014754425.2 Oryx dammah
CAATCACAGCAGAAAGGAGGCTGTCATACCCCTTTAACTTGAGCGGCGTCATTGGCAAGCCTGGTCGTCAATGCTCCCGTGGTGTTTTTAGGGTCATCGAACCAGCTCACATCCTGTGGCAGAGAAACTCATTTCATTATCTTAAAGCCTGATGCATGAGACCTTCAGCTCAAGAGCACTGACAGGGTGCCCTTTTCTCCTACATTAAGCACTTAGGATTTGACACTGAATAGATAAGAAAGGGACTTAATAAAGTCATAAAGAGATCATCTCTCAAAAAATTTTTGAGTGCCTACTCTGTTCCAAACATAACTGCTACGTGTTGAACCTATTCAACACTGAACAAAAATGACAGAGTTGCTGCTTTCATGAAGCCCAGATTCCAGGGACAGAAGCCACAAATTAATATACACCATGCCGAGGGGTAATAAATGCTAGGAAGAAAAACAGAATGGGGTAAGAAGGAAAAAAAAAGTCGGGGGAGGCACCATTTTATAGATTGGGGAGGTGAGAGAGAAGGCCTTGCTCAGGTGACATTTGAGCAGAGACCTGAGTACAGAGAGATGAGAGTATCTGGACAAGGAAGGAACAGCATGTGCAAAAGCCCCGAGGCAGAGGCATTTTTGATCCACTCACATACAAGCAAGAAAGCATAAAGGTCGTCACCAGCCTTAAAAGCACTTCTATGTAAATGTACAGAAGCTGCCTCTTCCTCAGGACAGACTGGGCTCTCTCTCTTCCCTACTCTCATATCTACTTACGTCAGCCAATATGTAGAGTAGACTGTGTATGGGGAATGAGGTGAAGCTCTAGGAGATGAGGTCTGAGGAGGTAGTGGGGAAACAGAGTTTGTGACTTTACTGGCAAATGCAAAGATTCCAGATTTGGGGAATTCCCTGGTGGTCCAGTGGCTAGGACTCCATGCTTTCACTGCTGAGGACCCAGGTTCAATCCCTGGTCAGGGAACTAAGATCCCACAAGCTGTATCATGTGGACCCAAACAAACAAAAAAAAAAGATTCCAGATTTTACCCTGAGAGATATGGGCAGCTTTCAGCAGCTTTTAAGCAGAGGGATGTGACTTAACTTTTATCTTGGAAGAATGATTCTGGTTCTTGGGCAATGAACCTAGTGGATTAGGATAAGGATTGAGGCAGTGAGACGGGTTAGGAGGCTGTTGTAATATCGGACAGAGAAGAGGAGACGAGACAACTTGGACTGCAACCTGAGCAACCGGCAGAATGGAGGTGCCATTTACTGATATTGGGGAGGTCTAGGTAAGGAGTAAGTCCTTTAGCAAAGGGTGGGAGGGGTGTGCAAAGCTCAGTTTTGGAGGCATTTGGTATGAAATTCTTCATAGACATTCAAATAGAGAAGTCAAACAGCTGACTATGGTTTATGGCCGAATAAATGAATTGGGTTAAAAAAAAAAATCAACCAAAGAAATCTAGATTAAACTTTAACATTCAACATAAACCAGGACTTTATTTATAAAACTACTTACACTTTTAAATGCAAAAATACTAAAAATATTGTGAGTTTGAAGTCTCAGTTTGTATCTGTTACAAAAATAACTAAGGTCATAAGAAGTTATCTCAACTGTGATTTGCAGTTAAAGCAGCGTTTATCAAATATTCAAGAAAAAACAAATTATAATGCATTATAATTT
>NW_024077026.1:0-1667 GCF_014754425.2 Oryx dammah
CTGTTGAGGTATGGCAAAACTGACACAATATTGTAGAGTCATTAATCGCCAGTTACAATAAAAAACTTTATATCAAAAATAAAAGAAATCCTAAATATATTTTTAAAGAAATAATTCTTCTGTTAACTTATTCCAGAAACAGTGTGCTATTTGACATTTTCAATTCACAGGAGACTGCTAGCAAGTTTTGAAGGCTAGGTCTC
The DNA here is from genome assembly GCF_014754425.2 of Oryx dammah. NCBI lineage: Eukaryota > Metazoa > Chordata > Mammalia > Artiodactyla > Bovidae > Oryx > Oryx dammah. The sequence goes on from NW_024077026.1 coordinate 204, forward strand.
TTTGAAATATCCCCACCAGCCTTGGGGATATTCATTGCTTTTGGCTTTTTTGGAAAGCACTTTGAGCTGTATTTAACTGTTGATGTGTTCTTCATGAGCGTGTCCTGGTTTTTCTTTTGCACTTTCTTTCTGTTGATGAGTGACCCCTCACATGTACAAGGATAGGTGTCATGTCGAGTCCAACGTCCTAATGAATGTCAGATGTCTATCAACAATAGTTTGAAGGCTGCGGTTACAGAAAAAAGCCTTCATGCGGCAAGGATTCTTTATTGCCTCCTCTTGTATGGTGGCCTCTGATGTCTGAAAGGTTTTGTCAGGCATAGTTGTACAAGAGAGTAAGACGAGCCAGAGGATACCACCAAACCTGGTGTCTCCTCACTCTTAGATTTTATCTCAGGTAAAAGTTCCTGTTCTATTTAAGTTGATTGACAAGGATGCATTGGTTTTACAGGTACAGATTCTGGTTCTGTGGCCCTGAGAATACTAGATGGATTCAGCTGTGCCTGAACATGTTTTGGAACGTATTTCGTCTCCCATGTTTTCGAAGTAGGTTTACGTGTATTCTGTATTTTTGTACGTGATGTTTTTGAACGGTGGTTCATATCCTAGTTGTGATAATGTGCTCTATCATTCTGCTCAATGTTCCCATTAGGAGGCGGAAATCAAGGGGCAGGGCAGCAAGGGGGTGTGGGGTGCTCGCGCCGAGCGCTCCCAGGGATAGACTGGCCCTGCACGTGCGTAGGAAGCTGTGGGGGCTCATGCTCTGCTGTGCGCGCAGCTCCTGGGGTTTTCACCGCCAAGCCAGGAGGCCTGGCGCACTCTAGATGTGGAGCCTTGCATTGTGCCACATGTGCACAGGAGAGGACTGATCCCGTGCCCCCAGGTAGAGAGGCTCGTGTCGCCATCGGCGTGGAGCCCCGTGCGCGCAAGAAGAGAGACCTGGCGACCTGCGAGATCTTTTATCTCAAGTTGGGTCCCCAGGCTGGCCAGAAGTGGCGATTAGGCACCGAAGAGAGCCAGGAGGGTTGGTAACTGTGGCGACGCCCACCGAAATGGTGGGGGGCAGGAGCATTAGGGTTTGGGGCCCAGGGCGTTCGGTGTGCTCTAGGCAGAGGGCTCGAAGTGGTCTAGTCTTGTGTGACTCCGTGTAAATGATGCTTTCCCTGGTGGCTCAGATGGTAAAGTGTCTGCCTACAATTCGGGATACTCGGGTTCGATCCCTGGGTCGGGAAGTCCTCTGGCGAAGAAAATGGCCACCCACTGCAGAATTCTTGCCTGGCAAATCCCATGGACAGAGGAGCCTAGTAAGCTGCAGTCCATGGGGTCGCAAAGAGTCGGATACGACTGAGCCACTTCACTTTCACTTTCCTGTTACTCTTTGTTACTCCCCTACCAGTTTGCTCTACTCAAATAAACGGCATCATGGGTATGTCTCTATAGAAAATCCATTGTGTAGATAGGGTT
>NW_024077027.1:0-1667 GCF_014754425.2 Oryx dammah
AACATTCCACCCACCAAAGGAACCTTGTCAGAGGTCAATTCCCATTCCTTTCTGCCCCCAGCCCTCAACAAGGGCTAATCTACTTCCAGGTCCTATATAAATACTTGCAAATTTTGGGTGTTTCATATAAATCAGATCATACCATATAGTCTTCTTCTGTGACCATCTTCTTTCACTTAGAACAGCATTTTGAAGGCTTACCCATGTTATAACATAACATCAGTGCTTCATGTCTTTTCATCATTGAGTGCTATTCCATTGTAAGGATGTGCTGTATTTTATCTATCCATTCATCTGCTGATGGACATTTGAGTTTGTTTCTGGTGTTCAGATGTTATGAGTAACACTGCTGTGTGTCCTCTTCCTTGGATCCCAGGAGGGAACTGTGGACCTAATGGCAACTCTAGGCTGACCTTTTAAAAAATATTTTGGCCATGTCCTTCCAACATGTAAGAGTCACAGACATTCAAAATTGAGTTTGATGTTTTATAACACTTGCTTCTTGAATATTAATCAGACTTCAGCAGGCAAACCAGTGAGTTAACTGCTCTTTGTCAAATAGAATGACCCAGCATGGCTGGGTCTAATGCTGCCATCAGCTTCAAATCTGTTGTAGAGACTGACACCTATGTCTTGGAGATGATCATGCCCACCCCCATCTCTCACAACTAGCTTCTGAATACCCATTACTGACCCCACGATCCCAAACTTTTTAAAATTTACTTTTAATTGGAGGATAATTGATTTACAATGCTGTGTTGCTTTCTGTCATACAACAATGTCTATCAGCTATAAGCATACACATGTCCCCTCCCTCTTGAACTTCTCTCCCACCGCCTACTCCATCCACCTCTCCAGGTCGTCACAGAGCACTGGGCTGAGCTCCCTGTGTTATCCAGCAACTCCCACCAGCTAGCTATTTTACATGTGATTTACATACATATGTTTCAGTACTACCCTCTCAGTGCTTTCCATTTCTCTCAGCTCCCCACTGCTCTGCCATATCTGAGTGTGCAGTGCCAAGCAGACAGGAAGAAGGATATTTGGCCAGTCAGCTCCTCTGCTTTGGGGGCTCAAAGCCAGTCAGGAAAATGTCACTAGGGGGTGACTTGTGGGGCCCTTGAATTCTTACATTTTTCACTATCTAAAAAATCCAGGCTCCAGTGAAGTTCATACAAACCTAAGAATTTAGTTTTAGACAAATCTGGCCCTTCTCTTCCTACAGGTTATAATCATCACATTGAGAGGCTCCTAAAGAATTTGAAAATGACTCCCAAAATAATAGCTTGCTGGTAAAGGAATAGCTTACTTTAGGAATTATTTTCAGTTCACTGTTGTTTAGTCACTAAGTCGTATCCAATTCTTTTGTGACCCCATGGACTGTAGACTGCCAGGCTGCTCTATCCATGTGATTTCCCAGACACTGATACTGGATTGGGTTGCCATGTCCTCCTCCAGGGTATCTTCCCAACCCAGGGATTGAAACTGTGTCTTCTGTATTGACAGGGGTGTTCTTTACCACTGAGCCACCAAGGACGCCCATTTTCAGCTCTTAAAAACTCCATAATGTTATTTCTAATGAGTAATTTTAAAATATCTTTACTCCATGTACCATATTTTGATCCAAATATGTTTTACTACAAACTTTGCTAATACATCAAAAAAAA
>NW_024077028.1:0-1667 GCF_014754425.2 Oryx dammah
CTCAAAATTAAAAATCTGTATCACTTGAGAGAATTGTAATTGTAAAGATAAATCAAATTAAAAATTTTGAAAGTTTAAATGAAAAGTTGGAGTAGAATAAGCCAAACCCATTTGCAATGTAATGCCTACTTCACATGTTATCTTGTTTATTCTCCATAACAAATATGTAGTGTAAACTTGTAATTTCCATTTTAGAAATGGGGAAACAGATCCAAAGGATGTAAATACCTTTCTCACCTTCACACAGTATGTGTCAGAGCCAGTACTGATACTCTTAGTTATGCCACGTGCTGTGCTTAGTCTCTCAGTCGTGTCCGACTCTTTGCCACCCCATGGACTGTAGCCCGTCAGGCACCTCTATCCATGGGGATTCTTCAGGCAAGAATACTGGAGTGGGGTGCGATGCCCTCCTCCAGGGCATCTTCCCAACCCAGGGATCGAACCCAGGTCTCCAGCACTGCAGGTGGATTCTTTACCGTCTGAGCCACCAGGGAAGCCCAGTTATGTCATGTCATAGCCAATAAGGAGACAGAGCAGATAAGACTCATGTCATTTTGGCTCACAAAGTTCCCCTCGTTCCTTTCCCCTTTCTTCTAGCTAGGATCTATTCTTGTCAGGCAGCTCCATGACCTAGGGGCTTTTCCACATACTTTTTGGTAAGATGGGACACTCTTAACTTAAAGTCTCGTGGTAGATTTGAACCTCCCATCGTCAGTCCTTTTGGACCTGGGTTTTCATACCTCTGTGAGGGCACAACAGCTGCTGTTTATAATCCTGTTATTCCCTAAGTAGAGTGCATTCTGAATAGGTCCTTTGTTGCAGAAATATATTTTTTGGTGTGTGAGGATGCAGATGGGGGCTCAGAAATGTAAGCGTTTTGTTATTATGTAATAATAAGGATATAAGGGAGGAATCAGACAGCTGGAGGACTTCCCCGTAGCTCGAACGGTAAAGAATCTGCCTGCGATGCAGGAGACCAGGGTTCGATCCTCTGGAGAAGGGAATGACAATCCACTCCAGTAGTCTTGCCTGGAGAATTGCATGGACAGAGGAGCCTGGCGGGCTTCAGTCCGTGGGGTCCCCGAGAGTCGGACGTGACTGCCTGACTCACACACACACACACACACACACACACACACACACACACACACACGCACACGCACACGCACAGCTGGAGGGCTTCTGAGATCTGGTGACTATCAAGCCAATGGAGGATGTCACCGAGAAGAAAAGACGTTTGTAGCTGCTCTCTCCCTGTACCCAAAAATACTTGGAAGGCAAGTCAGAAGTGTGTGAAAGATACGCTGTGCCATTTGCCATGGAATTTGACAGCAGTTTTTTTTTTCTCTGTCTCCCTAGAACCTTTAACAATGGCTTTGGCATTTCATTTCTCTGTAGGACAATACAAATATATTAAGTTTTAAAAAATGTTTCCCTGTCAATGATTTCATCAGGGACCATGTGAGATTTGGGTGGCACATTTTGTAAACCCACATATTCAAGAGAAGACCAAAGGCTTTTATGAATTTTGTATGTGTGGGTATATATATGTATGTGTATGTATTAACATGTTGATTACCCCTAAAGAATAGGTTATGACCAAATTTTTTTAACCCTAGAAGTGCAAGGGTGGTTTACATGTATAAGGTTACCAATGCAATTCACCA
>NW_024077030.1:0-1666 GCF_014754425.2 Oryx dammah
GCAGAAGGAAGAGGGAGAAAGACTGACCTGGTGCTGAGCTCTCTGCCCTCTCCAGCCATTTTCCCGCCCAGCCTGGCCTGGGCCTGGGCTTGGCCTCTGATTCTTCCGGGGTCCGGAGAGGCCGCCGGAGCCCTGAGCGCCGAGCAGGAAGTCAGCTCTGGGTCTCATCCAGGGCTGGCGGCTCCGCCCATGGAGGGTAAAAGAGAAGTGAAAGTACTTGCCAGTGAGCTGTGCTGGGCAGACACTGGTTCCTTCCCTCCACCCGCAGCTCCCTGGTGCTTCCAGCCATCAAGACATGTGGTCCCAGGGATGCAAGACAAGGAATGACACTCAGGGCCTGGAGGGCCAAGGGAGGGGCAGGGTCAGCCCCCAGGGGTCCAGCTGTTTGTGCAAAGGCAGCAATGATATCTGCGTGACCCCAGCTGTCTGCAGGCCTTCTCAGGCCTTCTCAGGGCGGTTCAGAGTTTAGTATGGGGTCAAGGGCAAACTCAGGTGTGCCCCTTCCCCTTTGCTGAGATGGTTGTCAGGGGAAGAGGGAAAGACAGAGACTTCAGATCCTCTCTCCAGCCTGTGGGAGAGGCTGGACCAACCGAGTCAGGTCCCAGCATCCAGCCAGAGGCCTGGTGAAGCAGAAATCCGCTAGAGCGATATTTCCGCTCGGGGGCCCCTAAGTGTGACTTCCTCCAGCTTTGAGTAGAGTTCTGACCCAGCGACATTTGAAGATGAAGGGAAGGGTTTCCACTTTCTCTCTCACTTCCATTGTTTCTTTCCCCCAAAGGTACCAAAAGCACAGTGGTCAGGACAGACCCCAGGACTCCAATGAGGACTTCTTTACCAGTGGGCAGGGTCTCAGGGGTACCCGTTCCTGCACATGTGTGGACCCCTCTCTCGACCCCCTCACTCCAGTGGGTAGCAGGACTACTGAGCTGAGCCTTGTCTGGGCAGGACTGTCCTCTGCCCCTGACTCCATGGGGCACAGGGTCCACACAAGGCTGGCACAGACCACACCTGCCCTGTCTAGGGTCCCTTCTCTCTCTTCTCTCTGTTCCTGGGTGGCTGGTGGACCAGGTCAGTGCTGTGCTGTGTGTTGACATAAATGTGCCAATTTTTCTGTTGTCTGTTTAGGACCTTTAAGGTGAACACCTGGAGTTAGAGACCACCGAGCAGAGGCTGGGCACACCATCCACAGGACAGACACTCCCGAGCTGGGGCTGCTCTTGGCCCCTGGAGGAGACCTTCCTGCGGGTCAGAGAAAGCTGGGCCCGTACCACACCCATGAGAGCAGTGGGGTGGGGGGTCTGAAGCACCCCAAGGCCTCTGTGGAGAAAGCAGTTTCTTTGATCCAGGAAATAACGTCAGACCCACTCAGGTTTGGGAAAGGACAGGTTGCAGGTTGGTCCTATGATAAACCATAATGGAAAACTATAGAGAATGTGTATATACAACTGTATCAGTTTGCTGTAAAGTAGAAATTAACACAACATTGTACATCACCTATACCTTCAATTAGAAAAGAAGGAGGAGGAGGTTGAACTCCTCCTAGAGACCCTGCTGGAGTGACTGAAGGAAATAAGGAGATGCCTGGGGCATGTTCCATGGCTGCGAGGAGCACTGAAGCAGGAGCCTTTCTGCTATCACAGGAGGAGCCCAGTTATCAGACCTGGAA